>NW_028246160.1:0-292500 GCF_964263255.1 Lissotriton vulgaris | reverse complement strand
CAAGGGAGTTACACGCCAAGATAACCCCTACTCACCCTCTAGGTAACATGGCGCGAGCAGCAAGGCTAAACTTGGAGGCGATGTGAGTTAAGTATTTGCGCACGCACCCCAGCAACAACACCCAAGGCCCACCACAAAGGAAACTCCACACAAGGTTATATATAAAAATAGCCTTTGTATTAAACCAAAACACATTAGATAAAACACACACTTTACAATGTGCCAACAGGCACGGGCCGAATTTACAGGGGATATGTACAAGACAGGGCCACATGGACCACTGTCAGGAATCAGCACTTTTAGAACTTAGCACTAGGTAGAATTAGCACTTAGAACATAGAATATAAATCAATGTAGTACAAAATAGAACATAAAACACACGACCAGTAATCACTGGTAAAGGTTAAGTACCACCTACGCAATCCTAACCACCTAGGAACTGGTCACGCAGGGAACTGGGACCTCACTAGCACCACCTGTACTAGCAAGAAAACAACCACCTAAGTATCACAATACCTGTAGGGGTATAGGCACATAACACATGATGCATAACAAACATTCAGAGGTGTATCAATAACAATTGCGCAGTAATCACATTGGCACATAAATCATAAATGCGCCAGAATCCCATTAGCCACAACCTGTGGCAGTCCCTAGGCCAACTGGCCTCTCTAGGGCTACGACGCCCTGTGTCCCAAATGTCAGGCAGGCTGCGCAGGCAGCCAAGAACACAAGCCTAAACGTAGCAGTTGCCCATAAAGTGCTGGGCAACTGGTGCAAATGATGGTGCCAACGTGGGAGCCTCGTGGGCTCAAGAACCACAACTGTGGCACTGCTGAGCCTCTCTGGGCTCGTGGACAAATGTGGGCGGTGAGCCTCTCTGGGCTCTAGAACAAGACTGGCCCTCCTGAGCCTCTCTCAGGCTTGTAAATACAACTTGCCCCCCAGGAGCCTCGGGGCTCCAATCACCAAAATGCGGGCGGAGAGCCTCTCTCAGGGCTCAAAGAACAACGGGCACTCGAGCCTCGCAGAGCTCGTAAAGCAAATGGCACCCTCAGAGCCTCTCTGGGCTCAACACATAATGCGGGGTCTTGGAGCCTCGTGGGCTCTAAATAGACCAGGAATGCCCTGAGCCTCTCTGGGCTCGAATCAATAATGCGCGCTGAGCCTCTCGGGGCTCACACACTCGTACTGGAGGGGAGGGGCGGGCACCGGCAATGTGCCCCGACGCCCTCCTCCCTTCCCACGCTTCACTAGGGCCCCACTCACCGGGTCTGACGGCGGCTGGAGGAGGAGAGCTCCCGCTCCTCGGGACTCTCCTTCAGTTGCGGCCTTCTCACTCTGCTCCGGGGTTCTCCTCTCGCTCCTGGGAGGCCCCGGGGGGCGGACGGCGGTGACTCGGGGGCAATGCAGGAGCGCGGAGTAGGCTCCCGCCGCTTCCTGCTTCATCTCTCCTGGGCAGCCAATCACCGCGAATATGTCGCCCGGCGAGCCTCCCGCTGCCTAAACCAATGGCAGCACGGCTCCCGGGTGACGTCAGCGGCTGCTCCTTCGGCGTCTCCTCTGCCCTGGGGCTGCGGCGGTGATGCGGGGCTGAAGAGGGGTGGGCTCCCTCGATAAAGAAGTCACGAACACAGGGCAAATGAAGGCGGCAATGGAGCAGGGTGGCACCCGCGCCGCTCGGTCACCACACGGGGTGAAAAGATGCCGGGTGGGCACCGGCCAAAGTACACAAGGCGCTCCCAAGCGCCAGAGGACAAAATAAAGCGCTCACAGCGCTATGGGCCAAATAAAGCGCTCTCAAGCGCTAGGCAAGGGATCTCAGCGCTCCCCAGCGCTGAAGGACAAGAGAGCAGCGCTCTCAGCGCTATAGGCACAGCAAAAGCTCCAGCAGGGTCTGGAGGCAGGCAGGGGGGGCAAGGCTGGGCCCAGAGCCAGCTCACTGGGTCTCCAGGCAGGGAGACTGTCCAAGTGGCGGTCCTCCTGGCCCCAGCAACAGCAGCAGCCCCCTCTGGCAGGATCCTGGAAGAGAACAGTTTCTGTGGGGACACAGCCCCATTTTTATACAGTAAAATCCTTGTGTGTAGGTGCAGGGTGGGGGAGAAACCAGTCGCAGCTGGTTTTGGAGTACCCTTGATAGCTCAACCACCCATTTCATTCACTGGCAGGGCTAGGGTCATCAGTCGCACTACAGGGGGTGGAGCCAGCATTGTGTGGGGAATGTCCAGCCCCATCAGGGGCCAGGTGCACTCCTCCCCAGCCATCAACATGCTAATCTCACACTCACCACCGGGCAGACCCATCCAGCCTTCCTGGAGCCAGGCTCACCAGCCAGCTCCAGCCAATCACACGGCAGGCATATTTTACATTAATATACCAAGTCCTAGAAGTGGCATTTCTACACAAGACGCACTCATGCCACATACATCATTGCGAAGCATTCATTCTCACGAGTTCGCACATACCAAATTTGAGTCTGCACTCCCCACGCATCAGGAACTACCAGGGACACAGACATTCCCCATGCATTCCTATGGGAGAGCAGGCCCATCTTACTCCACGCACTCAGAGTGCGCACGCACTTTCCACTGGGACACAGTGAAAGTGCGCAGAACCCAAAAATCACCATCACCAGGTCTCCATTAAAAGCAAAAAGTTTAGGGGTGAACCTGCCAGAAGGGCCAAGTCCAACAACGTGGTGGTGGAGGAGGACGTGGTGGTGGAGGAGGACGTGGTGGAGGAGGAGGACGTGGTGGTGGAGGAGGACGTGGTGGTGGAGGAGGACGTGGTGGTGGTGGAGGACATGGTGGTGGTGGTGGTGGAGGACGTGGTGGTGGTGGTGGAGGACGTGGTGGTGGTGGTGGAGGACATGGTGGAGGAGGACGTGGTGGTGGTGGTGGTTGTTGCAGGACATGGTGGTGGTGGTGCTGCAGGACATGGTGCTGGTGGAGGACGTGGTGCTGGTGGAGGACGTGGTGCTGGTGGAGGACGTGGTGCTGGTGGAGGACGTGGTGGTGGTGGAGGACGTGGTGGTGGTGGAGGACATGGTTGTGGTGGACGTGGTGGTGGTGGAGGACGTGGTGGTGGTGGTGGAGGACATGGTGATGGTGGTGGAGGACGTGGTGGTGGTGGTGGAGGACGTGTGGTGGAGGACGTTGTGGTGGAGAACGTGGTGGTGATGGTGGAGGACGTGGTGGTGGTGGTGGAGGACGTGGTGGTGGTGGTGGAGGACGTGGTGGTGGAGGACGTGGTGGTGGTGGTGGAGGAGGATGTGGTGGTGGAGAACGACGTGGTGGTGGTGGTGGAGGAGGACGTGGTGGTGGTGGAGGAGGACGTAATGGTGGTGGTGGTGGAGGAGGACGTGGTGGTGGTGGTGGAGGTGGACGTGGTGGTGGTGGTGGTGGAGGAGGACGTGGTGGTGGTGGTGGAGGAGGACGTGGTGGTGGTGGAGGACGTGGTGGTGGCGGAGGATGCAGTGGTGGTGGTGGTGGAGGATGTGGTGGTGGTGGAGGACATGGTGGTGGTGGTGGAGGAGGACGTGGTGGTGGTGGTGGAGGAGTACGTGGTGGTGGAGGAGGACGTGGTGGTGGTGGAGGACGTGGTGGTGGTGGTGGAGGACGTGGTGATGGTGGTGGAGGACGTGGTGATGGTGGTGGAGGACGTGTGGTGGAGGACGTGGTGTGGTGGTGGAGAACGTGGTGGTGATGGTGGAGGACGTGGTGGTGGTGGTGGAGGACGTGGTGGTGGTGGTGGAGGACGTGGTGGTGGAGGACGTGGTGGTGGTGGTGGAGGAGGACGTGGTGGTGGAGGACGACATGGTGGTGGTGGTGGAGGAGGACGTGGTGGTGGTGGTGGAGGAGGACGTAGTGGTGGTGGTGGTGGAGGAGGACGTGGTGGTGGTGGAGGACGTGGTGGTGGTGGGGGACGTGGTGTTGGTGGAGGATGCAGTGGTGGTGGTGGAGGATGTGGTGGTGGTGGAGGACATGGTGGTGGTGGAGGACGTGGTGGTGGTGGTGGAGGAGGACGTGGTGGTGGTGGTGGAGGAGGACGTGGTGGTGGTGGTGGTGGAGGAGGACGTGGTGGTGGTGGTGGAGGAGGACGTGGTGGTGGTGGTGGAGGAGGACGTGGTGGTGGTGGAGAATGGCGTGGCTTGGATGCCGAGGAAGTAGGCAGCGTGAGCCCGGAGCTCCGCGCCCGATCCCGGCAAACATCCTGGCAAACGACACGTAATCCGGCGGCCAAGAACGCTCTGGAGGGCGAGAGCATCGGTGGGGCGACGGGACCCCAGGGCTTCAGGAAATAGCCGATCTGCAGCTTGGAAGTCCGGTTTGGAGCACCGTCCGAAGAGCGAGAGGGGTCGTCCCAAGATGGCGGACTGAAACCGAGCCGGCGCACCTGATGCTGCGGAGACTCAGTGTTTTTCCCCACGGGTGCACCGCCAACACACGGGGAGCCGCCGGAGGTTGTGCTGTGTAACTGCGGCGGCGGAGACAGCGGATAGGACCCCATCGCGCTTACCGGGAGGCATCGGACGGCGGCTGTCGGGTCGCTTCGGAGACAAAAGTAAGATGGCGGCGGACCTGAGAGACGATAGCTGAGGGACCCACAGCGCGAGTGAACTGGGGAGTCCAAGAGAGATCGGAGCGCTGCACACGGAACGCTGGCGAGTGCAGAGTATCCTAATAGACAGTAGAGAAGCGACCTGCCCAGTGTGCCGCAGCCGAGGTGCAGCCGGGAATCTGGAGGTACCGCCATTTGCGTACAGCACGGGCCCACAGAGAGTGCGGGGTCGGACACGCATGGCGCTACGAGCGCACGCTTTATGGGGTCGAGAGTCACCGCAGCCCTGTGTCAGAGCGGATGAATGATCGGACCTGCCCCTCTACAGCGGGAGACGTAGGCGACCGGCCTAAATGGAGGGAAAAGAAACCGAAACGCAGGCCCGTGACGCCTGGGAGAGGCTGTGGAGGTGGATGAGGGTGATCGGGGATCCCCGATCATGACAGGAGGAACTGCAGAGGAGTCGAGGGCCCACGCTTAGCGGTATTGAAGCTGATGGGTCTGAGGGGCTGAGAGTGCCGAGCGGAGAGCAGCGGCAGACGTGGCCACACTTAGGCAAAGGCCCCAGTGAGAATCGGAGATGAGCATGGCAATGGACTGTTAGAGTTGGCGCAACCCATATTCCCTGGCTGGACGTGGTCGCTGCATAGCTTGAAGGGAGGCATAGGGCGCAGCAGCTGACTGGCCCCGATCAACCAGGGCTGGCGCGACAAGGAGCTGCCCCTGATCTGGCTACCCCCAGGTAAAGAGCGCTGTTCGGAGGCTGAGACAGTGGGGGCTGACAGGAACTTTGAGCCTGGACTCTGTGGGGCCACTGGGAGTTTGTAACTGAACAGTTGAGCCCTCGCCCTGCGACGGGGAGAGAGCCCCCCCCTCCCTCCAGTTTCTGAGTTATCAAGGACAGAGGCCGCCGCGAGCCGAACCAGGCGCGATGGGGAAGACAAAAGGAAAAGGGGACGGAGCCGCTGGCTCGGAGACGACAGACGGTGCGGAACAGGGACCTACAGAATTACAACAAATGCAGGACCGTATATTGGAAGCTATCACGGCTACGAAAGAAGCTCTACGACAAGACATAGCTCAAGTCGCGACAGGATTGGGACTCCTACTCGCGGATCACGATAAATTGAAGGATAGAGTCAAGAGCGCGGAGGTCACCCTGCAAGAGATAGTACCTGAGCATAAATCTATGGAAGGACGCTTGGGGGACGCTCTAGACCGAATAATGGCGCTGGAACGGCGAGCTGAGGACGCTGAAAATCGCAGTAGGCGTAATAACGTACGCTTGGTCGGCCTTCCAGAGAAAAAAGAGGGTGACGACATGGTGTGATTTCTGGACAATTGGTTGCGAACAGAAGTGGCGCCGGAAGGGCTTTCACCTTTCTTCACGCTGGAGCGGTCGCACCTGGTCCCGGCCAAACCTCCAGCCCCGGGCCTCCCACCTCGTCCGGTGGTGATAAAACTGTTGCACTATAAGGACAGGGATTGGCTGCTGCAGAGGGCCAGGGAAGCGGGCCCCTTTCAGGTGGACAACAACAACGTAACATTGTTCCCGGACTTCACCTTTGAAACGCAAAAACTGCGGGCCTCCTTTTTGTCTCTTAAGCGAGAGCTGCGGGTCGAGGGTATCAAGTATTCACTACTCTTCCCGGCCAAGCTAAGAGTCGTGGTGGACGACAAAACACTCTTTTTCCCCACATCAGCTGATGCCTGGGCGTGGTGGGACACCTACAAGGCCGGGACGGACGGAGCGCGAGTCAGAGCTGAGGAGGAACAGCGGAGACTTCCGATCAGGAAATCGCAACGGCTCCGGAAGCGCAGACAAAGGACTAAGAAGCCAACGCTATCACAGACGGAGGAAGAGAGGAAGGGAGCGCTACAAGCGGTGGTGGACTTGTCGGGGACGGCGCGTAATCACTCCTGTAAGGGTTCAAACTCTGAGGACCAGGCCACAGGCTCGGAAACAGACCTCTCAGAATTTGGTGGTGCCAAGGGACCAGTGGTGACACCCCAAACCTCGGAAGAAATTGTAGAAGCTTGAGAGGTACGGCGTGCGGAACTGGTGTGTATGGAGACCATGGGGGACCGGGGCCCCCCAGATGCAAAAACTGTGGAGCAGAAAAACGGAGACTCGTGAGTGATTATGGAGGGGTTGTGGGGCGGAGGGGACGGGATTGTGATAGCCACCCTCGGAGTTGTTTCACGCCCTGTTTGCCCCTAAGGTCACCGTAGTGGAGACTGCGGAGTAAAGGGTTTGCGGTTGGGGTAGTTGACCCGTTTGTTGTAGTTTGGATGGGAGCTGCTTTTGTAAAGGTGGGTCCTGTTCTGGGGGGGGAGGATGCCGAGAGTAGTTGGGGGGGCTCGAGGCGAGGGGGGTGGGGTTTGGGGAATTGATGCATGGGGGGGGTGATCCAAGGGGAAAGTGCCTTACGCGCCTGGATGCAAACTGTTGATATTGTGCGTCGGTTTGTGAGAGACTATGGCTAGCATTGGGGTGTTGAAATGTGTGACCTGGAATGTGCGGGGGCTGCACACTATGGCAAGAAGACACAAGGTGCATGCTTACTTGGTCCGTAGAGGAGTTCAGATAGCACTATTGCAGGAGACACACCTGACAAAACAGGAGGGCATAGCGCTACAGCGCAGGTGGAGAGGACAACTATATTACACTACATACTCGGCGTTCGCACGTGGGGTGCTGATATGGATTCGGGCGGGGGTTCCCTTCCAAGTGACCAGACAAATAATAGACCCGGAGGGCAGATTCGTGGCCATAGACGGGAAACTCAGGGGCAGAGACATAGCACTGTTTAGCGTGTATGCGCCTAATATTGATCAATCAACTTTTCTGACGAAGCTCTCAGGCACACTGGCGAGCTACTTAGCAGACCATATCGTCATGGGATGAGATTTCCATTCGGTGGCAGACACCACATTGGACAGGTCCCACCCACCATTGAGAGCATCACCGGAGCATAGGCTAGCGAAGAGTAGGTTAGACTGGCAGGAGAGATGGGAATTAGTGGACGCTTGGAGGGTCTTGCACCCCACAATGAGGGACTATTCATTTTACTCCAATCTACACGATCTCCACATCCGGCTGTACGTGTTTTTGTGCTCCTCGCTCGTCACTTCTTATGTGGCGAATGCTGAATACTTGTCCCGTACGTTGTCTGACCACAACCCTCTACTGTTGACACTTAACTGGATGACTGAGGTCTCTCGAGTCCCGACCTGGCAGTTACGTCCGGATACCCTAGACGATTTGCTGTTCAGAGAAGCTCTGGGTGAGAGAATCACACAGTATTTCGATGAGAATACTGACACTACGTCCTCCAGGGCGATGGAATGGGATGCCTTCAAGGTTGTCATCAGGGGCCATTGTATAGGGGCCCAGGCGGGAGCCCGCAAAACGCTCTTAGACGACCTAGATAGGGCCGAGAGGGAGCTGCGAAAAGCTGAGAAGGCGCGCCCTAATCGTCCCGAGCTCCAAGAACTGGTTAGTAAGGCCAAGGAGGCAGTGGCGGTTGAGATGGAAAGGCTGCGGAGCTTTGATTATAAGGTCTACCTGACGAAGGCGCATGCCGAGGGGGACAAGGCGGGAACGATGCTTGCCTGGCTAGCTAACCCGACTAGGCGTAGTCATCCGATCTTGGCGATTGAGGAAGAGGGGGGAAACACCTACTATACCCAGGCTGAAATACGGGACAGATTCCGGGAGTACTATGAATGGTTATACGAGAGCGGGACGGAAGGTCGGGAATGCAAGACTGACACCTTTTTGGAGGGACTGCAATTGCTGCGGCTGGATCAGGAACAAGCAGACGACCTGGGTAGAGACATAACACTAGGGGAGATAGGGAGCGCGGTGAAGCAGATGGCCCGGAACAAAACCCCAGGGTTAGACGGCTTGCCCATAGAGTTTTACAGTAAATACCTGGCGAACTTAGCTCCGAGACTCCAGGCGGTCTACAATGAAGCTAGATCGAAAGGGAGGCTGCCTTACTCCACGCGCGAAGCTCTCATGATCCCGCTGCTGAAACCGGGTAGGGAGAGTAAAAAAATGTCCTCCTATCGTCCGTTATCCATGCTGACGACGGACTATAAAATCCTGAGCAAAATATTGGCCAATAGACTGCTGAGCCACATGACGGAGCTGGTCCATAGGGATCAATCCGGCTTCATCCCAACGCGGAACACTACCATTAATATACACAGACTGATACGGCTACTCGGAGACCCAATGTCGGGAACAAGCATGCCTTTGGTGCTATCAATTGATATTGAGAAGGCCTTTGATAGTCTGGAATGGGACTACCTTTATAGGGTAATGCAACGCTTCGGCCTGGGAGATAAATATATTGGCTGGACCAAAGTGTTATACACATCGGCGAAAGCACGAGTCAAGATCGGCTCCTTGATTTCGAGCCAGTATCAAGTGGGTCGTGGCACTAGGCAGGGGTGTTCGCTATCCCCTCTGCTATTTGCGCTGGCAATGGAGCCATTTGCAGCGGAAGCACGGGCGGGGAGTTATTACAAAGGCCTTGTATACCGGGGGAACCCACAGGCCATTTCGCTATACGCGGATGATCTCTTACTGTTTCTGGAGAACGCGGATGAGGATCTGGAGGGGGCAGAAAGACTTCTAGAACTCTTCGGCAGGCATTCAGGCTTAAGGGTTAACTGGACCAAATCCTGCTTATTCCCGTTACGACAGGGGGAGGAGCGACCTGATAATCTCCAGCTACTCAAATGGGAACCTACATGTCTGAAGTACCTGGGAGTCTATGTATATCATTCTGCGGCAGCTATGCTAGAGGGCAATGTAGGTCGATGTATCAGAGCACTGAAGGGAAGCATGACCTTCTGGGCCACTCTTCCGCTCTCGGTGACAGGCCATATATCATTGATTAAAATGATAGCACTACCGCGTCTCCTTTACTATTTCCGCACGTTGCCGGTGTGGATCCCGGGCTCGATTTTTCGGCAGTTGAGATCTTTGCTGATATCCTTCCTATGGGGTACAAGCAGACGCAGAATAGCATTAGACACGTTGCTTAGACCCAAGGATGAGGGAGGTATGGCAGTGCCGGATTTTGAGTTTTACTACTTGGCGGCCAAGTTGCAGGTCTTTACACAGGAGGTGGCGAGGGTGTATCAAGGCCCGGACATAGAAAGGGATGGGGGCACCCCCAGGCATGTGCTTGCTTACATCACACTACAGCAGAATCTCCGCCTCAGAGATCTCACCACTGAGGAGCAGACATTTTGGCTTTGTTGGAATCGTGCGCGGAGGAGGGCAGGAATGCGTCGTATGTATGCACCAGAGATACCGCGGGGTATGGTGACAGCACTCCCCCATGGAGGTGACTGGTCACGACTGCAGGGATGGGAGGATGCAGTACTACATACGTTAGGAGACTTATGAGGACGGGGTGCTGCTCCCATTCCAGACCTTGCAAGATCGTTTCGATCTGCCGAGAAGAGACTATTTGATGCATACCGCTGTGATCAGAGCCATGCAGACGCATTGGGGAGAGGGATTGCAGGAGCCCGCTACATCCATGGCCTGCCAATATACGATGATGGCAGCAGGCACTTATAAAGCAGTGACCTGTCTATACTCTCGAATGCTACGAGAAACATTAAAACCACTGCTGAAGCTGAAGGCCAAGTGGGAACTGGATCTCCAGATGGAGATTCCTGACACTACTTGGGCGCAACTGCTGAAGCGAGCAAGGAAGAGCACGAGAAATGCAAGATTTCAATTGATACATTTCTATATTATTCATAGGGCCTACCTCACACCGGGGAAAATTGGGAAATACTTAGGAGCGGATAGTGCAGCTTGCCCCAGATGCAGCTTAGCAGAGGCGGATATGGGACACATGCTATGGGACTGTCCGCATTTACGAAACTACTGGCGGGAGATTGGAGAGGCATTGAACAGCGCTACGGATAGGGAGCTGCAATACACTAAGGCGGTAGGGGTGTTACACTGGTTCCCACACACACCTAAGAACAAGGTAACTAGTAAATTCATAGATATGGGATTGATACTGGCTAAAAGGGAAAACACTAGGAATTGGAAATCAAAAAAAGTGCCCACATATAAGCGATGGCATACTGAGTGTCTTAAATGGGCAGCAAGCGAAAGCACAATTAGATACCAACTTGCCCGACGTACTGCCGACGAAAAGCACAGGAAAGGGCGACAGCATGGGAAGGGCTGGTACAAGAGCTTCGGGATGGCACAGGGGAGGATGAAGAGGAACACGCTGACTCAGAAACTGAAGAACCCACTGGTACACCAGGCACACACGCTTTGTGAATGACAGGTTCCTCCTGACTGCGGTCATACACAGACTGCGATTCCAGAAGTAGCTGTAGGCATTGGGTGGAGAAGTGGGGGGTGGAGGGAGTTGGGTAGTTAGGGAAGGGGCGAGGTTTGGGGGGAGAAGGGGAGTAAAATGTAAAAGCAGACTGCAGACATAATAGCACAAGACTTTAAAATGCTCAGGGGCTGATGTGAGGGGCGAGGAATTGCTTGACGCCGCCAGACCTCCGGGTTGTGGGCCTACTGGCTGTGTAGACGGATCGCACGGGCTACTAATTGTTATTGTTTATGGAAAAGAAATGTGCTTATGAAAGTATCATACCTGTAAAATCTGGATCTGCAATAAAAACAATGTGGTGGTGGTTGTTGCAGGACATGGTGGTTGTGCTGCAGGACATGGTGGTGGTGGTGGAGGACGTGGTGGTGGTGGAGGACGTGGTGGTGGTGGAGGACGTGGTGGTGGTGGAGGACGTGGTGGAGGATGTGGTGGTGGTGGAGGATGTGGTGGTGGTGGAGGATGTTGTGGTGGTGGAGGACGTGGTGGTGGTGGAGGACGTGGTGGTGGAGGACGTGGTGGTGGAGGAGGACGTGGTGGTGGAGGAGGACGTGGTGGTGGAGGAGGATTTGGTGGTGGAGGAGGACGTGGTGGTGGAGGAGGACGTGGTGGAGGACGTGGTGGAGGACGTGGTGGAGGACGTGGTGGTGGACGTGGTGGTGGACGTGGTGGAGGACGTGGTGGTGGACGTGGTGGAGGACGTGGTGGTGGACGTGGTGGAGGACGTGGTGGTGGACGTGGTGGAGGACGTGGTGGAGGACGTGGTGGAGGACGTGGTGGTGGTGGAGGACGTGGTGGTGGTGGTGGTGGAGGACGTGGTGGTGGTGGTGGTGGTGGTGGAGGAAGTGGTGGTGGTGGTGGTGGAGGAAGTGGTGGTGGTGGTGGAGTAAGTGGTGGTGGTGGTGGAGGAAGTGGTGGTGGAGGAAGTGGTGGTGGTGATGGAGGAGGACGTGGTGGTGGTGGTGGAGTAAGTGGTGGTGGTGGAGGAGGTGGTGGTGGAGGAAGTGGTGGTGGTGATGGAGGAGGACGTGGTGGTGGTGAAGGAGGACGTGGTGGTGGTGGAGGACGTGGTGGAGGAAGTGGTGGTAGTGGAGGAAGTGGTGGTGGTAGTAGAGGAAGTGGTGGTGGTGGTGGAGGACGTGGTGGTGGTGGAGGACATGGTGGTGGTGAAGGACGTGGTGGAGGATGTGGTGGTGGTGGTGGAGGATGTGGTGGTGGTGGAGGAAGTGGTGGTGGTGATGGAGGAGGACGTGGTGGTGGTGGTGGTGGAGTAAGTGGTGGTGGTGGTGGAGGAGGTGGTGGTGGAGGAAGTGGTGGTGGTGATGGAGGAGGACGTGGTGGTGGTGGAGGAGGACGTGGTGGTGTGTGGAGGACATGGTGGAGGAAGTGGTGGTAGTGGAGGAAGTGGTGGTGGTAGTGGAGGAAGTGGTGGTGGTGGTGGAGGACGTGGTGGTGGTGGAGGACGTGGTGGTGGTGAAGGACATGGTGAAGGACATGGTGGAGGATGTGGTGGTGGTGGTGGAGGATGTGGTGGTGGTGGAGGATGTGGTGGAGGTGGAGGACGTGGTGGAGGACGTGGTGGAGGACGTGGTGGAGGACGTGGTGGAGGACGTGGTGGAGGACGTGGTGGTGGTGGAGGTGGAGGACGTGGTGGTGGTGGAGGACGTGGTGGTGGTGGAGGACGTGGTGGTGGTGGAGGACGTGGTGGTGGTGGAGGACGTGGTGGTGGTGGAGGACGTGGTGGTGGACGTGGTGGTGGTGCAGGATGTGGTGGTGGTGGAGGACGTGGTGGTGGTGGAGGATGTGGTGGAGGATGTGGTGGTGGTGGTGGAGGAAGTGGTGGAGGACGTGGTGGTGGTGGAGGACGTGGTGGTGGTGGTGGTGGAGGACGTGGTGGTGGTGGTGGTGGAGGACGTGGTGGTGGTGGACGTGGTGGTGGTGGACGTGGTGGTGGTGGACGTGGTGGTGGTGGACGTGGTGGTGGTGGACGTGGTGGAGGAGGATGTGGAGGAGAGGACGTGGTGGAGGAGGACGTGGTGGAGGTGGACGTGGTGGAGGTGGACGTGGTGGAGGTGGACGTGGTGGAGGTGGACGTGGTGGAGGGGGACGTGGTGGTGGAGGACGTGGTGGTGGAGGACGTGGTGGTGGAGGACGTGGTGGAGGACGTGGTGGTGGTGGAGGACGTGGTGGTGGTGGTGGATGTGGTGGTGGTGGTGGAGGATGTGGTGGTGGTGGTGGAGGATGTGGTGGTGGTGGAGGAGGATGTGGTGGTGGTGGAGGATGTGGTGGTGGTGGAGGATGTGGTGGTGGAGGACGTGGTGGTGGTGGTGGAGGACGTGGTGGTGGTGGTGGAGGACGTGGTGGTGGTGGTGGAGGACGTGGTGGTGGTGGTGGAGGACATGGAGGATCTGGTGGTGGAGGAGGATTTTATTTGTTTTTATTTATTTCATTTATATAGCGCAGACAGCTACCCAACAAAGGGTTTCCCGGCGCTAGTGATCCATTGCTTTGATTGGTTCAGGTTCTAGATGTTAAACAACCAGGTTTTTAAGGCCTTCCTGAATTTCATATAGTTGGTTTCCTGCCTAAGTGTCCCCGGAAGAGTGTTCCAAAGTAAGGGTCCGAGATATGAGAAGGATTTTCCACCCATTCGCGCCAGCCTGATTTTAGGAATCACAAAGTGGTTGGCTGTGGCTGAACGAAGGGTTCGAGATGGGCGGTAGGGATGTATTAGATTTTGTAGATACTTGGGTGCATTGTTGGTTGAGATCCTATGCATAAAGCATAAAGATTTAAATTTCACCCGATTCTCGATTTTCAGCCAGTGCAATTCGCGGATGTACTTGGTGGTAGGTGTGGAGATGGGGATTTTCCACAGTAATCTCGCGGCGGCATTTTGCACTGTCTGTAATCTGTAAGGATGTGGTGGTGGAGGACGTGGTGGTGGTGGAGGACGTGGTGGTGGATGTGGTGGTGGAGGACGTGGTGGTGGAGGACGTGGTGGTGGAGGACGTGGACGTGGTGGTGGACGTGGTGGTGGACGTGGTGGTGGACGTGGTGGATGTTATAGTGGATGTGGTGGATGTGGTGGACGTGGTAGTGTTGGTGGACATGGTGTATGTGGTAGTGTTGGTGGACATGGTGTATGTGGTGGTGGTGGACGTGGTAGTGGTGATGGATGTGGTAGTGTTGGTGGACGTGGTCTATGTGGTAGTGTTGGACGTGGTGTATGTGGTAGTGGTGGTGGACGTGGTGTATGTGGTAGTGTTGGTGGACGTGGTGTATGTGGTAGTGTTGGTGGACGTGGTGTATGTGGTAGTGGTGGTGGACGTGGTGTATGTGGTAGTGGTGGTGGACGTGGTAGTGGTGGTGGATTTGGTAGTGTTTGTGGACGTGGTGTATGTGGTAGTGGTGGTAGACGTGGTGTATGTGGTAGTGGTGGTGGACGTGGTGGTGGAGGACATGCTGGTGGACATGGAGGACGTGGTCGTGGTGGATGTGGTCGCAGATGTGGTGGAGGCAATGGATGTGGTGGAGGCGATGGATGTGGTGGAGGCGATGGATGTGGTGGAGGCGATTGATGTGGTGGAGGCGATGGATGTGGTGGAGGCGATGGATGTGGTGGAGGCGATGGATGTGGTGGTGGAGGCGATGGATGTGGTGGTGGAGGCGATGGAGGTGGTGGTGGAGGCGATGGAGGTGGTGGTGGAGGCGATGGATGTGGTGGTGGAGGCGATGGATGTGGTGGTGGAGGCGATGGATGTGGTGGAGGCGATGGATGTGGTGGAGGCGATGGAGGTGGTGGTGGAGGCGATGGAGGTGGTGGAGGCGATGGAGGTGGTGGTGGCGATGGAGGTGGTGGTGGAGGCGATGGATGTGGTGGTGGAGGCGATGGTGGTGGTGGAGGCGATGGTGGATGTGGACGTGGTGGTGGAGGTGGACGTGGTGGAGGTGGACGTGGTGGAGGTGGACGTGGTGGAGGTGGACGTGGTGGAGGTGGACGTGGTGGTGGTGGTGGGCGTGGTGGTGGTGGACGTGGTGGTGGTGGACGTGGTGGTGGACGTGATGGTGGATCTGGTGGTGTACGTGATGGTGTACGTGGTGGTGGATCTGGTGGTGTACATGGTGGTGGACATGGTGGTCGACGTGGTGGTGGACATGGTGGTGGATGTGGACGTGGTGGTGGACTTGGTGGTGGTGGAGGACGTGGTGGTGGACATGGAGGATGTGGTGGAGAACGTAGAGGATGTGGTGGGGAACGTGGAGGACGTGGTGGAGAACGTGGAGGACGTGGGCGCATAGGTGGTGGTGGACGCGGAGGTGGACGCGGTGGTGGACGTGGTGATGATGCTGGAGGACGTGGTGGTGGAGGACGTGGTGAAATGTACGCAGTGAAATGTACGCAGGAACAACATGATTACCTTTTTCCTTTTACACTCATTATTCAGAAATTAGTGAGTGTTTTTGCATGAAAAGTTAAGGCCATAACTACAGAGCCCAGAAGTGACCTGTTTCAATGCCCATTGCTTATATCCTTACAAAACGTCGGCAATACGGTTTAAAAAGACCACATTCGTAAATGCACAGCCGTTGCACACATTTTGTTTTCCAATTCACCCATCAAGTAGGTATTTCAGTATCTCCAGGAAAGGTGTACTTTCCCACCCAGGGAAAGCAATGTTCAAAGATAGGAGAAAACAAAAGTAGCACTTCACTGGCAAACACTGTAAAGTGGTGATAATGTGTTAAGGTGTGAATAAATCAATCTTGCCACCATGCAAACACTCTGTCTTGCTTTAATTAGTTAGTTATTTTTCATATTTGGAATGTTTTATTTCTCTGCACCCCAAGGCTGCACTGTCAGAAAAAGAGAACATTTCCTGCAAAAATGCTTTTCTTTTTTGGATCCATTTCACAGGGGAGCAAATAAACAAAAGGAGGAAAGAGGGTAATACCCTCTTCTTAAAGTCTCGGTTTTCACTAACTGAGGAGGAGCAAGACAGATAGAGAGGGAACGAAGGACAAGACAGAGTCCTTTTCCTTCTCCACCCGCTCACAAAAGCTGAGGTTTAACTATCGGCCTTAGCAATTTCTGACGTCCGGGAGGTATGTTTAAAATAAGAAAGCAGGGGAACTGAATCTATGAAATTAGAGAAGTAGGGGCACGCCATGCCCTGCTGATCCCGCCCACTTAGACCACTGCTTGCAGGAGATGTCATGCGGCGTACAGCCCAGTAGTGGCCTTCAGAGAAGGTCCCCGGGCCTGCAGGGGAAGAGAGTGCTAAGTGGCCAGCACAACGTCCAGGCTGTTGGAGGCTGTGCCCGTGTACGTGAAGTCGCCCATGCCGTCAGAGGATCCGACAATGTCGTGAAGAGTGCTTGGCGCCAGCGTACCTCGTCTGGAACGGCGCTGATGTTGAAAGTGCTTCACACCTCAGGGCAGGTCAAAGAAGTGCACCCCGCCCGGGATAAATGTAACTAGTGGAAGAGATGCAGGCTGTTTGCTTTTCTAATTTGTTCACTTGTAACGTTCTCATGTATCAATTCTGTTCCTATTGTGAAGCGCTCTGACACCTTTGGGTAAAGTCCGCGCTATATAAAAACGCATAAATAAAGGTTGGTGTGCCGAAGATTGTACCCTAAACACTGACGATACGGGCTGGAGCCCGAGAGCGAGAACACTTAAAAGTAACAAGGACCCCCTAAATATGGATCAAATTCCTGGGTGAGGGTAAAACATAGTGAAAAATAACAGTCCCAGGCAATTTAAAATATGAGACAGGCAAAGTGGACCAGCAAAAAATAATCAACTATGCAAAGAAAGTTTTACTTTGTATAAGAATCACACATTTTTAATAAAAATACACATTCTTTAAAAACAATAGCGCTTTACAATAAGTCAAAATGTTATCCATAAAATCATATATCCTGATCAGAAGAAGTATAAATGACGATTGTTTCTTCAACGCGTTTCGACACAGGGAGTGTCTTCATCAGGAAAGTACCATCATATAATAAATCTAAAATTAAAGATAACCATTCTGTAACTGAACATTAAAACATTTTAAGGAGATTTTTAAAAAAACATCATACATACTAGCACAAACATTGCTTTTGTCTTCATAAAGTTTAAAATAAGCCGCTTTTGTATTCACATTTATTAAAGCCCAAGGTTAGGGTAAGAAAGAAAACAGGATTGAAAAGAAAAATAGAGATATGAATGAACAAATGGGACTATCAAATTTGTTTGGCAATATCATCTGATGAACAACAAGTTCTGCTTTCTTTCATATGAAAACTGATATGACCTAATCTTTATATTAAACAATAGTGTCTTTTAGATAGATCACTTTAGACTTCCGTTTAGCAAATGATATGGGACTACTTTCTATAACTATATTGATGGTATGTATGAAAAAAATGGGATATACTTGCTAGTCCACTGTGTGGTAACTCGCAAGAACAAATAAATGGCAATAATTGTCTCTAAATCATTTATTCATACCACTGTATCTGCGAGCTAAAGCAGTGGAACCCACATTTTCTATGAATAGGGAGCACAGAGGTGTATAATAACTCAAAGTTATACAAACTTGTTCAAAGCATTGCTCACCTAAAAAATCAGAGAGAGAGAAGTCAGTGAGGATGACCAGCAGGTCAGAGAGAGAAGATAACCTGCCAGAGGTCAGTGATGACAACCTGCCAGAGGTCAGCGATGACAACCTGCCAGAGGTCAGCGAGGACGACCTGCCAGAGGTCAGCGAGGACGACCTGCCAGAGGTCAGCGAGGACGACCTGCCAGAGGTCAGCGAGGACGACCTGCCAGAGGTCAGCGAGGATGACCTGCCAGAGGTCAGCGAGGACGACCTGCCAGAGGTCAGCGTGGACGACCTGCCAGAGGTCAGCATGGACGACCTGCCAGAGGTCTATTAAGATTGACCGGAAGTTAAAGTATGAAAGCCTATGAGAAGTAGGGAACAGAAGGTTGCGATGACTGGTCTGGTCACCGAACAAGGAGAATGCATTGTCCTATGGGTAGGACAGGGCCAAGGAGACCCATTTGAAGAGCACGTCACATGGAGAGACCTGGTCCGAGAAGAGCAAGACCAGATGGGACTAGACCGTGTTGGGAAGTGAAAGTACAAGAAAGAGGAAATTGTGTGGCAAGAGGCCACCGCAGAAGGAGTTTCAAGAAGAGAGGATTGTGTGATCAGACAATTCGCACACCGCAAGATAAAGGCCGACTGAGTGCAAGAACATCTGGAAGGGAGCCAGGTCCCTTGGTAACATTGGTGGGACCATGAGAAGCAAGCTGTCCAGGAGTCTTCATAGCACCAAGCAAATCTAGTGACTGCATAGGTGAGCAAGCCAGACCATTTGTGACATCCACCTTAGGAGTCTCATGGGAGACTGCTCGGATGTCCTGGGTGACCTCGGATCTGACCACTTCACACCACACCGTGGCAACCCAGGGGAAAAGGCCTCACGGACAATGGTGAGAGCTGGTCTCGCTACGAGAGAAGAGTCTACAGCCACTCCTCTGCAGGTCTCAGGAAGACTAAGATCTTGTGCTTGGTGGCAGGAGAATCCTATCCGGAAACTACTACTCTCCAGGTGGTGAGGGACTTGAAGGTGGGACTCGTAGCGATTTCTTCATGAACCTAGAGGGTGGTGTAAGAGTGACATGGCAAAGTACACCCAGTGCAGTAGAAGTCTGGTGAAGAGGGCCTCCAGGACATCCTGTGAGAGGGGAACACCCGGGAGTGGGGCATCCTGGGGAGAGAGGGATGTTTGGAACTACTCTGCCATTCTGTAGCTTGAAGCACTGCTGCCTCTGCGAAGATGCAACAACAACCAGGACTGGTTATTGAAAACTTGATCTCTTCCAGATTCACTATCACTCCAGCTGCACTGCCACAAAAAACTGTACAGATAAAGACTTTGGTGTCAACTTCCACGCCTTGAGTCCAAGGAGGACCGGACCCGCAGGGCAACATTGAACTGTGCCAAGCAGAACTGGTGATCCTAGCTGCAGTTGTACCATAGTGTTGTTTCTGCAAGTAGCTGAACAGAGTCGGTGGAGGTTTCTATTATTGTTTTATTCTTTCCCACAGGTTGGAATTTGTTCCAGTTTGAATAAAGTTTGGGAGGAATGTAGTGACCTGCTGGTCACTGTTCTAGTTGTTGTCAGTACCAGCCACTCCCCGAGTGCTGGCTTACACCCCACACAATGCAAGTGTCTCAGGACATGACCCTGATAATAAAATGGGCCCGGCCGCACTTTCCCGGGGCCAGTTCTACCCAGTAAGATTATATAATTTCTCACGGAGCACTCCACAATATGTTATAATTCAAAATTATTCTGATTGTAACAAGTTCAAATTGTAAGGTCACAACATCCGATTGTCAATAAAGATCACGTCATCCAATTGTCCTTATCGAGATAATATCCACTCGATTGTAATCTTGAGGTAAGAAGACACTGGGGCTCAATGTTCAATCCTGGTAGTATATCCAAGTGAGATTTATTGTTTATTCTCCCAGCAAATAATATTCTCAGCAGCCAACCTGTGTTTCGTCAAGCATTATTGTCATGCCTCAATGACTTCATCAGGGCTGCAACCCAAGAGGAAGTAATTAGGAAATATAATTATTAGACATTCTTCCATACGTTTTAACATCACCTCCATAATGTAAGAAAGTGAAATTAGGAAGAGTAATAAACACCCTTGTAAAAGGTAAGGAATATAGTCCCAAAGTTGTGAAACAGTCACTTAAGAAAAAACAAAATAAAAGTGTACCCCACAGTGTCTATGGAAGGACCAAGATGCCAATAAAGAAAAATAAGTTAAATAAAAATTACCTCAACTGGTAATCCATGTGCCATAAAATTGTATATATGGTCACAAATGTGAGAAACCAAATTCTGAAATAAAGGAATGCCGCATTCAAAATATATCCTAACACGAATCTGTGTAAACGAATCTATAATCCTAATCCAAATAAATACTCACTAAACAGGAGTCTCCTCTAACAGTTTCGTTATATCCAGTATATGGTAATTGTAATATTCCTCAGAGGTAATCCTTTTTACCAGTATTAATTCAATAAGATCTCTTTTTGTCGAAATCTGTAAACAAAAAGTGCAAAAAGACAGACTATAAAAAGATATATCAAATACACAAGTGAGCCCAATATACTGCTGTAAACAAAACTCGCCTCCTTTTGCAGCAAAGTCATCTGCAGAGGTGATAATAGTTTAAAGTCCCACCTTGGGCAATAGTAATAATATGTTGTATTCAAATCGAGTCAAGAATTCGAAACACGAGTACGTGTTCCTCTATCAGGAAAAGAAGAAGGGATCACGGGGTTAGCAACGCTACTGATTTCCTGACACACCCTGTAATTATAACTAAAACTGTTCAACAGCGCTCATCTTACCGGTCCCGAGTATGTCTGTGCTTCAGTGGAGGTGATGTTAACTTACGGAAGAATGTCTAATAATTATATTTCCTAATTACTTCCTCTTGGGTTGCAGCCTTGATGAAGTCATTGAGGCATGACATTAATGCTTGACGAAACACGTGTTGGCTGCTGAGAATATTATTTGCTGGGAGAATAAACAATAAATCTCACTTGGATATACTACCAGGATTGAACATTGAGCCCCAGTGTCTTTTTACCTCAAGATTACAATCGAGTGGATATTATCTCGATGAGGGCTATTGGATGACATGATCTATATTGACAATCGGATGTTGTGACCTTACAATTTGAACTTGTTACAATCAGAATAATTTTGAATTATTAACATTTATTCTGGAGTGCTCAGTGAGTAATTATATAATTCTGAAGTACCCAGAGTTCTCTTTGGGTGATGTGGGAAAGTTTGGTAACCTTTCCTTCTTGCTTGGTAGCATCTCTATTAATCTGTGACCTTACTTTGCCTGTACCCAAGCTGTGCGCCTGAATTTATACCAGGTTACCTCAATTTTTGCATTCTACCCAGTAAGATACTGTGTCCATGTCATGATTACTTGTACATGGGGGTGCCTAGGCCCCGCAATGTAACACCACTTTACACCATGGTGTGCTGTCTAGAGTGGGTTGTCTATTAAAGGTATACTAGTCCAGTAAAACTCCTGGAGAATTTTTTTATGTTTCGCACATTGAATGTGTACTGTAGAGTGCAGCATGCATGCAGTGTGTGAGCTGTTCTTTGCATCTGCCTCCAGGAGGCATTTATTTTTGATGCAAAATTTGGTCTGCCACTTTTGTAGATAAAACAACGGGCGCTTGAACACCCAATACCTCCCTTGTAGCTCCCTCAAGACTTAGAGTAGTGCAAACGCTATTTGGGCTGAAAAAAGGGCACTTTTACATTGCAGCAGAGGCTTTGCACTGGAATGCATGAATAAATGAATGAATTCTGAGCTTCGATCCTGGGTACACCAAGAGTGAAGGTACTGGAAGGGAAGCGAGAGTAGAAGGTCAGAAGGAGGGACTAGATTAATGTATAGCACAGAGTCTGGTGCCTGGAAGAGCCTTGAATGACTTTCCACCGTGGGTTTTAAGGGTGGGAGGTTAGCATTGGATGATTGAAGATCCCTCAGTCTTTTATTGGCTGAACTGGTATTTTGGTTCAATGGAATTAAAAGCTCTGAAAACCAACAGGAGTGCCTTGGAAAGGGTCCTTTTATGGATTGGTAGACAGTGTCGTATTTTTGAGGGCTGCGGAGGCTGAGCACCATTTGGGAAGTTTCAGTACCAGTCTAGGTGAAGCCTGTTGTACCATCTGGAGCTTATGTAGTAGTTGTTTGGAGGTACCTGCATGAAGACTATTGCAGTAGTCAAGCCTTCAGGTGATTAGAGTGAAGGTTTTCCCGGCGACTAATGGGAGAAAATCTAATAATATTTTGTAGGATTTGATATGCTTGAAGCACATTCCAGATACTGTCGGAGCTTGAGGGTGGAAGGAGATGGCGGTGTGTATTTTGACTCCTCCATTTTGTAGTGTAGTTCCTATATCCCCGATAAGCTCTGCACATTGGAATGATATACACTACAGTTTTGACATATGACTGAGGTCAGTATTTCTCTATCGAGTACATTAAACTTAATTACTTGTCTGTGCCGGCTAACTCAGAGGTCACTAGAAACTTCTCGAACGAACTAAAAGGGATTAGTTTCTGACAACGGCATAAACATGACAACTTTGTTTCCCTTGGAGTTGGAACAATATCTTCAGAGTCGTGGAAACAATAGATAACTGTAGAAACGAAGCATGCACGATTGACTGCATGAAACAGAGTTGCACAGAAATAGAGAGACGGGTGTTTCAATAAAAAGGGTTTATTGAACAGTCTCATTTCTCATGCAAGAGATATGAACTGCTACAATCGTAAGACAGAATGCGAAGTATAATAAGTACAGTGTTAGCAGTAAGATAAAATAATACTGTAATACATACACAGGCTATAATACTCAACTGGTGCTTCTAAAATAATCCTACCCCAGTGTACCTAACCTAAGTCTAGTACGAGAGAAGAAGTAGGTGCTGTCTTAGTCAGGTTTAGTTATGCCAAGAGTTGCCTAAAGTTTCTCTAGGTTCTAATCAGCTCCATACCGTAGAATGAGAGGTTGGTATCTCTTTCCTGGGTCTCGATCTCTAACACCCCGCAAGGGGAATCCGAAACACTAGAGCTGGATTCTCGGTGAGGAGGATGACAGTGTCTGGTCAGTGTCAGTTGGAGACTTGGCTTCCTTCTGGACTTGCTGTGGTGAGCCGCGGCCAAGAAGGTAGTTGAACAGCACCATGACTTGCCATAGCAAGTGAAGGCATATTTATACCTTGAAGAGGTTTAGGAATGCCAGTATTGAGGTAAAAGTCTGACATAAGAACGTCAGTAATGAACCCCTAAGGAATAGATGCTCATGCATAATGAGTTCTTGGAGAAATCAATATCCAAGCAAGGGGAAGTCCTAAAGGCTTAAGAGTCTGGTTTTCCAAGAATTCCTAGTGACGAAGAGTATCGGATGTAGTTGACCATGCCTGTATTTGGTTAGCATGAGCTATCTAAATAAGGGCTGGATTTCTATGCCTAAATAAGGGCAATGTGAATTATATCTTTTATAAGGGCATGAATCGGGGAAATCTAGATACGATATCTAAATCAACACACAACAATCTTTTGCGACTTCTACTGTGGCAGGGGGTTGGGGCATGTTAGACTTGCCAAATAGCAGGATTTCTGTTTTATCCGTGTTACATTTAAGGTGGTTGTCATGCATCCACAGGATGGCATTGGTGAGACAATTTTAGACATTTTGTTCAGAACTGAAAGAGCCTTTGTCTAGGGTTAGAATGAGCTGTGTGTCGTCAGCATAGGATGTGGTAGCAGTTCCAAAAGAAGCTATCGGGAAGATAAAGGGAGCCATATCGATACTGAAAAGTGTGGGCTAAGGGATGACCCTGTGAAACTCCTGAGGTCACTGGTCTCTGCTGATGCAAACTGTCCTAGGGCTACTGTTTTGTCTCCTGTCAGTCAGGAATGATTTGATCCAGGACAGAGCCTTACGGGAGATGCTGCATTCTTGAATCCGTTGAAGGAGTATGGAGTGTGAGATGGTGTTGAACGCTGCAGAGAGGTCCAGCAGTATCAGGATGGCATTGTTACCAATATCCAGGGTCCTTTCTGAAGCAACTTTTAGTAGGGCTGACTCTTGAGTGTTTGAGTCGTAAACCGGATTGTCAGGGGTGTAAAGAATTGGAGTTTTCTAAAAACAAAATGAGTTGACCATTCACAGTACTTTCTAGCAACAT
The DNA here is from genome assembly GCF_964263255.1 of Lissotriton vulgaris. Taxonomy (NCBI): domain Eukaryota; kingdom Metazoa; phylum Chordata; class Amphibia; order Caudata; family Salamandridae; genus Lissotriton; species Lissotriton vulgaris. The sequence goes on along the minus strand of NW_028246160.1, from coordinate 268,725 downwards.
GGTCAATGCCGGGAGCAGAGAGATGGCCGGATGGTGGGGTCTCCGAGGGACTTGTTTAGATGGAGTTTAAAGACTGCCAGTTTCCAAGCTGTAGGGACTTCAGCCGTAAATAAAGATGTGTTGAGAATCTTATTGAATACGGGGTTGACTGTATTGACTGCCATGTGGAGGATAGTGGTGGACATGGGTCATTGGGAGAACCAGACTTACAGGAAAGAATGGCTTGGCGAGGTTGTAAGAGCGAAACCTCCTGCAAAGGAGTCTAGCCTTCCAGTTATGGCGTTGGAGGGGCTCTTGGAGGGATGGTCAATTATGGAGATGGAGATTGAAAAGCCCTGTTGTATGGTTTGACTCTTCTGCTCCAAGATAGCTGTGAGATCTGGTCACAGAGGGCTTGAGGGGGGAGTTTTCCCTGCAGAGGGCTTTGGGTATTTGGAAAGATTTTAAGTAGCATTTTTGGGTGGTGGTGGGCGTCCTCAATTTGGGCAGTGAAATAGGCTTTCTTGGTTGCTTTTATCAGATTATGGTAGGATATCCGGACAGGTCCTTGGGTTTGGTGGCGTGACACTATTTGCATTCAAGCTGTTTTCAGTGCAATTTCTGTTCGGCTTCTGTGGGGTAGAACTCTTCTGCTCAAAGGATGCTGTGAGATCTGGTCACAGAGGGCTTGAGAGGGGGGAGTTTTCCCTGCAGAGGGCTTTGAGTTGTAGGGAAGATTTTGAATATTATTTTTGGGTGGTGGCGGGCGTCCTCAATGTGGGCAGTGAAATAGGCTTTCTTGGTGGCCTTTTTCAGATTATGGTAGTATTTCTGGTCAGTCTTGTATCCAGAAAGGTCCTTGAGTTTGTAGGTGTGACACCATTTGCATTCAAGCTGTTTTCAGTGCAATTTCTGTTCTGCTACAGTGGGGTAGAACCAGGGTGCAGAGGGGGGTGACCTGCGTTTACAGGATCGAACTGGGGGCGTTTGTTCGTTGACAGTGTTCATAATCCAATTGTTAAATGAGTTACTATCATAGATAGTCTTCCAGTAAGGGCCAGGGAGGTAGTGGACAAATGGGTGGTGAGATTAGGCTAGCCATCAACTTGCCCTGTTTGTGCAGGGTGGGTGGGCCCATATCAGTACTGGGAGTGGAGGGATTATGGGTGTTCATCGGGAGTCTGAAGGGGCCTAAGCTATGATCAGACCCTGGTTGGACAATAGGATCTTCAAGTACTGGTTGAGGGCGGTTGATACAGACCCCCTCCAGACTGTGTCACGCTATGTGGGTGGGTGCGGTCACTAGCTGGGTGAGACCGATTATGTTTAGGGTATCTATGAGATGAGAAAGTTCAGAATTATTGAAGATCTCAAAGTGATAATTGAAATCACCCAGAGTTCACGTATTGGAGTATGAGTGGAGCGAAGGCCTCACCCAGGGTGTCCAGGAAGGTGGGTGCCGACCCGATGGGCGGTAGAGCAGGCAGCGGGCAAAAGATTGGGAGGGGCTGATCTTGAAACAGAAACCTAAACTTTCTGCTCCTTTGAGAGAATCAAAGTAAAGTGGCAAGTAAATATCCTTGCAAGACTTTGTGTCGCTTTATAGTGGTGCAATGTTTTGATAAATCTGCCCCTCTGTGTTTTTGTGTCCTTAACATTTTAGTCCAGGGCAGTAGCGTGAAGCGGGGCACAAAATGGTCCCCTCAGTGGTCTTGGTGAGCAGAGGTCCATACTAAAAAGTACTTCATTATAATAAGATCCCTTTTGCACTTCCTAACTGCTCAGAAATCTAACAAAATTACTGTTGTTTTCCAGGGTCCATTCTGGATAAGATCGTTGTGGAGACAAACCCCTCAATGTGCCTTGAGCTGGGCGCCTACTGCGGTTATTCGGCGGTGAGGATTGCCCGACTGCTAAAACCTGGGTCGCGACTTATCAGTGTTGACATAAGTACTGCGAGTCTCCGGGTAGCCAAGCAGATGGTGGAACACGCTGGACTGCAGGATAAGGTACTGAGATTCAGTTAATTCTGTTGGGGGGCAAGAGGGGTTATGATGGAGTGACATAGTTCATGCACAGGTCCAGCTGGGGGCAAGAGGCAACCTGCAAGAATGGACTCCCTGCCAAGGGCTCCCTTTTGAGGGCAAAGGTGGGCCTGATTCATTGAACCCGCTGGGCACAGACCCATTCTTTGGGCAAAGAGGCACTTGGTTGGGTGAGCGCACCATGCACTGTGTCACTCTGGGGAGAAGGGGGGACAACAGTTAACCTGGGGGGATGTGTGCACACTGCCAGCCTGAGGAGAAAAGGGGACCTGGCGGAATGAGTTGATTTCCCTCTGTCCTAGTCTGAGGGCAGTTGGGGGGGCTGGCAGAATGTGTCCATGTCCATCTGTCTTAGTCTGAGGGCAGTTGGGGCCTGGTGGAATGTGTCAACGGTGGGTTGACTCGGGCGAAAGGGCACATGATGGAGGAAGGCCACATCCCACTGTCCACGTCTGGGGGTTACAGTGGGCCTGGTGGATACACACAAAGTGCAATCTGGAGGCTACAGAGGTTCTTGTGGCATGACTCCTGGGGACACCAGGGGGGCTGCCTGAGTTAGTCCACAGTCCTCGCCTGAAGGCAACCGTGAACCTGATGAACTGAGCCTACGACGATTTATTGTAATGATCCCTGTCCCAGCTTGGTGCCTCCAGGGCCTCTGTATTTAGCTTACAATGAGGGCAACAATGGAAGATACCATTGGTGTAGCTGCTTTTCTGCACCACATACTGTTTAAATAGGGAAAGTACGTGATGCAAGGTGGAAAAGCTCTCCGTACAATGCTTGACAAGTTATTGCCACCCCTCGGAAATTTTTCTTCCTTCTCATTGATGGTTGTGGCACCACAGCGGGTCTCCCTTCGAAGACGCCACCCTGCTACCTTATCAATTAACTGAAGGAAACTGCCCTGTAGGAGACAGACCAAACTCCATGGGCCCTTCCTCCACCATGATCACTTTGAGGTTAGTTGCAATCCGGGCACAAGTCCTAAAAAAAGATGTGGGGGGGTGCTGACGTCATGATACGAAGTGACGTCCCGAAAGGTGGCTTGCACCATCAGACTCATTGCCTCCCCCTCACTCACCCCTTAGATGCGATTGCATCAGGGAAGCAATCGCGTGAGCAGCGTTCTGATCTCGCCCCATAGAGGCCAAAGAGTGAATGTGTGGCTCCATTTGCTCCAGTTATCGAACTCCCGGTAAAATAAGTGGGGGGATGCTGTACACCCGCGTGGTACCCCAACTTGAGCCCTGGTTGCAATATGTCCACTTGCACTGTTCATTAATCAGCCCCTTCGATTTATACCCCGAAGGGTACCTTACACTTGACCTCTGGGGTGCACATGGATCCGGCTGGTGCTTGTGAGGTGAAACGCTAGCATTTTAACTCAAGATCTTCCATCTTTTCAGGTCCAGTTTGTCAAAGGTCTATCCAATGAGGTGATCCCACAGCTCAAGAAGAAATATGAAGTGGAGACTTTCGATTTTGTGTTTATCGACCACGTTAAGGATGAATATAAAGCAGACACAAAACGGTTGGAAGTAAGATTTTTTTGTATGTCGCTAAGAAATTGTGTCTCACATGCGATAAAGAAATTGAACATGTGCTGGGTTTCATAAACTCCCTCATTTGACGTTTCCTCTGCCCTGATTAGGAAAGATTTTCAAGAACCAAGAAAGTCAAGGCTTTGGAGTCAGGAGGACAGTGTGATTTTTCTTGCTGTCATGTGGGCAGATTGTTTGACAAGCCTGTGGCCCTGGAGAGGCAGTGGGGCTGCTTGAGATTCGGCTGGAGTGGGATACCAGCCGATTCCGGTTGGTCCAAGTTCCCCCTCCTTGATTATGTAGTGCGTGAACTCCAGGCACCATATGTTCGAGGCATATGGGCTGCAGATGGTACATTATGAATAGATCGCCATCTGGTGTTGGGCTCGGATGATTGCACTTTGTTTTTCTCTATTTACCATGTGTGGAAATGGACCTCATAAAACCCCATCCGGCCAGCCCTGCCCCCGAGATCCGTACAATCCCCTGACCCGCATTGGCCACCTCTGCAACTCGCCCCCATGTACCTACTTTGGTTAGGTACACGGGAGCTGAAAGTCCCCAAATCGGCGGGTCAGGTGGCTCAGCGGGCTGATGAATCCACTGCAGGGGCCTCATGGTCACAGGTTAAAATCCTGGTGGGTCCACTCAGCCTTTCATCCATCTGAGGTTGATAAAATGAGTACCTTTGAGTAACAATATAAATCTGTTATTCAGTGCCAAGATACCTATGGGTGAATGTGCGCTTTGCAAATACACGTTATGTTATAAATCAACGATACTTGCGTGAAAAATGCCTCAGTAATTCTAGGTACTCATTGTTATTACTCATTCTAGGGACTAAAAGCCATAATTGCAGGGCTTCGATTGCCAGCTGACATCAGTGATTCTGGCCCTGTTAATGTTGGCACCCCTACACCTCTTACTCTGGCTCAGTGTGAGGACATTTGGGCACAAGCAGTGTGAGGATGGAGGTTCATGGCAAGAGTCAAGGGATTAGGATATATGAAAAGATATGAAATAACAGTAGCAAACATACATTGTCCTATAGACCTTTTGTATATAGTACCTTCGAACCATCAACTAAAGCCAAGGAGCTATACATAATATTTATTTATAGAGTGGGATCCTAGCCCATGTGGCAGCAGGGCACTTTTTAGAATAGTTCATTACATAAACCATTTATAATAACCTCTGCTTTCAATAAATGTATTCACTGAAAAAATACAGTTAAAAACTCAGTTGCTTCCGGTTAAAACGCGACAAACCACTGACATTTGCTATTTATGGTTACCAGGACACCTAACATGCCATAACGTGCGCTGCCTGCCAGGCTCAAAATGACAATTTGACGATGGCACTAGAAACAAAAAAACATTATCACGAGAACAAAATGATGGCCAGCGCGTCATGGCGTGTGTTCTGTGTGCTGGTAGCCATAACTGGTAAACTTCAGTAGTTTGTCACGTTTTAGCCAGAATTATAACTTGGTTTTACTGTCTGTTTCACTGAATTTCAGTTTTTTTTCTTTGTCCTTAATTTCCATCTTCTGCAGTGCACATCTTTTGGCCATGCACAGCTGGAGTTGGGTGCAGGGCCCTGCCTCTGGACAGACGCTGCGCCAAGCCCCTGCGATCAGTCAAACCCTGAAGCACACCGCATTTGCCTATGCACAGCAGGAGTTGGGTGCAGGGCCCTGCCTCTGGACAGACGCTGCACCAAGCCCCTGCGATCAGTTAAACCCTGAAGCACACCGCATTTGTCTGTGCATAGAAGGAGTTGGGTGCAGGGCCCTGCCTCTGGACAGAGGCTGCACCAAACCCCTGCGGTATACAACCTTTACAATGAAACTTTTACAACGCACTACCATTACAACGCAGTCATTACAACGCAAACCATTACAACGCATTGCGCTGGGGGGCGCTCTAGGATAGGGAATACGTTTAATTTACTATCCAACACCTTCCCTAGTGTCCACGGGGACTGGAGTTGGAATAGTAAATTAAACTTTTCACTATCCAGCACCCCAAAGCGCTATGCGTTGTAAAGGCATGCGTTGTAAAAACCGCGTTGTAAAGGCATGCGTGGTAAAAGTATGCGTTGTAACGTCATACATCCAGCCCCTGCTATCAGTCTGAAGCACACTGCATTTGTCTGTGCAGAGAAGGAGTTGGGTGCAGGGCCCTGCCTCTGGACAGAGGCTGCCCCAAGCCCCTGCTATCAGTCAAACCCTGAAGCACACAGCATTGGTCTGTGCACAGCAGGAGTTTGGCCACAGAGTCTGACCTGGGGCCAGAGTCGATCTGTTGCAGGTGGCCAGTCCCTGCAGCTCACTGCCTTCAGCCATACACGGCGGCGATTGGGTGCCTGTCTTTTTCCTAGGTCCAGGCCTTTCAACCAACCCTCCACGGACACCCAACCCCTGAAAGCAGTGGGATTAGGCACACAGCCTAAGGCAAGGCCCTGCTTACACCCTTCTGCCATCAGCCTATCCCTCCACGCCAGTGCTTAATTTGAGCATGTGGTTTCCGGTTCTTGGCACTGGCACTTAATTGTCAACACCACTGCTTGTGACGGTCTGCCACAAGGTGGCGCTGTTTGGTTAATTTAGAGATAACCACAACATGTAATTATTAATTCAAAAGACATTAAAAATAACTATTACCTGCTGCCCAAGCCATTCTTATAGCTTTGGAGGCCTGAAATAGTCTGAATTGAGTGTGATAGTTACTAGTTGTGTTACTATCACTGGCAGCATGGCAGTGGCAATGTTTGGTACAAGCTGCAGTGGACTCCTGACGAGAGCTCTGTCACAGCTCTACACATGACTTTTGGCCGGGCACAGCCCGATGTGGGTGGTCACCCCTGCTGTGCACATGCCTGTCTTTGCATTAAACTAGGCCTTTCTGTCTTTTTTTACCCTTTGTGGCACTTGTGAGTCAGATGTTACTTGCAATTTCACAAAATAGCAGGCAAACCACTACTTAAAATGGGTGCATGTGTGTTTGCGTTCTTGACTTCCGAGTTGCACGCTTTTTCTGTGTTTTTGGCTGGTGTTTTACTCCCCTTCCCACACCTCTGGGCTCCCCCGTGCTACCCTGTGGTTGGACAGTAAAAGGTCTCTCCCCAGGGCTGTGGAAGATTATTTTCCACAGTTCGAAATTTGCAAATCTAAATCATCTACCAAGTTTCAAGATGGCATAAAAACATTTCAAAACCCTTCTACAGCCAATCACATTTCTCAAATTCAGAAGCTGCTCAAAGAGTCATGGCTCGTGATTGTAAATGCAGAGATATCCAACACTGTTAACCATTTAAATCCAGATTGGCAACTTTTCTAAACCCATATCTGAATGAATTTACACCAAACCAACGAAAGCACACTTTTCGCAATAATGTTCTAATCAGGAGTGGCCCGTGCAGTTAAGAGCAGTGAGGTGATGGGGCAGGATGGTGGGAGTGTCTACAGATAAATAGAGGGAAAATGAAATAAAAAAAAACCACTCGCCGCATCGGCGAATCGCCGATGCGGCGAATCGCCGATGCGGCGAGTGGTTTTCTTTTACGCGATGCAGCAAGCGCAAAGCAAGTTGTTTGTTTTTTTTTGGTTTGTTTTTTTTACATTTCATTTTCCCTTGTCTGTCTTGCCTGCACAGGCCGCTTCTGATTCTAATTTGTGCCACGTTTGGTGCAAATCTGTTCAGTGGTTCAGGCTGTAGGCATGATCAAAAGTCCCAGTGGGACCTAAAATGGGAAGACACATTTTTTTTACACTCCTTAACTTTTTTTCTGACGGACGGATCCTCTGGAAACTTGGCATGCCAAACCTTAGCTGACTTCCCCAGGTGATTGTAAAATCCACCCATGCGGTCAAACGTTATAGGGAAATCAAAACAGTGCACTTGGATCTTAATGAAGGAGTGGCAACCGACACTGTGTAAATTAAGACTAGAAAAACACAATTTCTGAAGTTATGGTTAGGAGGCTCATCCATAAATTGCAGAAGAGCCATGTAAATCCTCTCGTGCACCAAAGGCAATGCTCCTGACTTCTCCTTTAATGAAACTGACGCAATTAGATATTGTTAGAAATGAGAATCTCTAGTTGGCCGCGGCTGGCGCCGAGGTCCAAATAGGGATCCTTCTTCCTAAGTTGGAGTAAGGGGGCTACACCCTTTGATAACCCCTGCTCAACCCTGTGGTAACGTAGCACGAGCAGACAGGCCTATCTCAGAGGCAGTGTGAGAAGCATTTATGACCATACACAATAACGCAGTGAAGACACTACAACGGGACACCACACACGTGGCTATAGAAAAATAAGTATCTTTATATGGCTTACATAAGGCTCAAAAGCGATCAAGAAACCACAATGCACATAATTACAGATTCATTTCAAAAGCAATACTCAAAAGCATGTGGAACGAACTTAGTTCGAGGCCGGGGTCCACGCGACCCGGTGAAGCACAATGTACCTGAGATTTAAAGGGGCACGGCACGCAGCCTCACAAGGAAGCTGCGGTGATGATAGGCGGACATGCAACTGCCACAGCTCCCAGCTGTAGCAGTCTGCGGCGTGCACTCACGATAATCCTTGGACGGGACTGAAAGGCAGGCACACGCAGCAAGATTCTTGACGTAGTGACTAGTGCGGGCACTCGGCGGCACAGCTCCTCAGCTGCAGCGGCCCCCAATAGCGATAGCAATGATTCTCAAAGCACAGCAAATGCGGGCACTCAGCGGCACAGCTCATCAGCTGCAGTGGCCCACGATAGCGATGATTCTCAGCCCGTGTTCCTCGCAGTAGAACCAGAGGCTCTAGAATTCTCAACAGAGGCCTCACCTGCAAGTAGAATCCCCCTCAGATAGGAATCCGGACGGCTAATGGGAGAAGTCTAATGTCCCTGAGACTTCAGAAGGAGGCAAGCTCAAATCAGGCCCTTGGATAGTTGCTTCAGCAAGATGAAAGTTTCAGAGTCCTTTCCCTCTAGTTACATGGACAGAGGTTCGTATTGACATCCAGAAGTAACACACCGTGCTGGAGTTTCAGCACAGATCTTTATACCCCAACAGTCTTTGTTCTCAGAAAAGTCACAAATCACTGAACCCAGCCAGAACCAGTTTGGTGTTGCCCTGGAGCACTTCATTTACAATACTCATCCTGCCTTTCAGGGAGAGGGGGGGGGGGGGTCAGCCCTCAGACGCACAGTGGGAGGTGGAGCCATCATTCACCTTGCCAGGCACGGCCCTGCTCAGATCAAAGGGTCACCTCTCCCCATACTCCAACTTCAGATCTCTCCATTTAATCCAGGTCGGTCTCAGCCTGCCCTGACCCTTCAAAACCAGACAGCCAATACACAACAGCAAACAGGAAGGCTTAGGCCAGAACATACCTACTTCCCAAAAGTGGTAGTTTTAAACACGGAAGATACAAATAATCGTCTCTAAAAGATGGACGTTCATATTTGGAGATCATACATACTAAATTCAACATACCTATCCTGTTTCAGTAAATTAGGATCATACCAGTTCATACAGTTAATTTACAAATAGGGAGAATTTGCGCTGTGGCACTGAATGGGAGTGGCTCCGCGCCCAGAGCATTTAGCACCAGCAAACACAGGAGACAAAAGCGAAAAATGGAAGGTAGACCCACGCCAGTGGTGCCAAATCTAACAGATATGTTCCAAATCATCTTACAGATGAGATTACAGGTCACAATACACTTTCCACTTGCCCACTCTGACCAAAACAACTACGAATGTAGTCTCGGTACCTATTTTGCTTGTGTTGTAACATTTCACTTTAAGGTGTATTTTTATTGATCTAAATATTATGAGCTCGTAAGTATTGCATTTGGTGTGTGATACCGGTTGCATGGCTGTTGTGCAAGTTATCGATTGTGTACCTAAACATAACTTGCAATTTTAGTGTTTTTGTTTTTTGTTTTACTTAATAACCACCTGCACTTTACTTTTTAAAGTGTTTTTTTGTGAATTTCTGAGGATTTTAAACATACGTTGCAGAGCAAACCCAAACTTCACTTTAATCTTTCTTTTGCAGTGAATTTGGGGGATTTTGTTACCATACAGCACACACACGAGTTCCCTGCACCAACCCCTGCTGCACACAGCCTTTGGGCTTGCACTGCTTAGTTGGGGACAAGGGCTGGCTCTGGCCATGAACTGCACCCAACCCTCTGTGAGAGGCCAAGGCATTGCCACAGGGCCTCGTCTCATATGTAACCAGCCCACCATGGAAGGCCTGCATATGCCTTCAGCCGAGGGCGGTCAGCACTCACAGCCTTCAGCAGAATTAGATACTGAGAAGGCCTCTGGGTCTTGCATCTAACTTGCTGCCGGGGACAAACACCAGCAGCTCAGGGTCTTTTGGCATGGTCTGCAGGGGTTTGCTACATAGCCTGGACAGATGTCCGGCCCTGCTGCAACCCTTCCAGAGGCGGCCAACCCCCACCTGTGCCCATTGGCTAAGCACACCAGTAGTAAACTCAATGCCTTATTATTATTTTTATTTTTTTACAGGATTAGCAAATATTAAGCTGGATTCATAAATCCTGGAAGGTCGGCACAGTCTAGGAAGGATCCAGGACTTGAGAATCCATCGTAGGCTTCGCTAATCCTGTGATAAAAGTACTTTGAAAATATTTTATTGCAAGAAGTCAGTTTGGAGGGGCTTCCTATATGATGCTGTAGAGGTTTGGAGGGGCCGCCCAAATGGGGCTCGGGGTAAGGGTAGGTATAGGACCAGCCTCATTCAAACCTAAATCCGTCCATGAAGAACCTCGGGGCATATTACCAACAAGTAGCGATATTTATCGCTAAATAGGCTTAGCGTCGATTTTTTTTTTTTTTTATCGCTGCCTATCGCTGGATATGTTAGCAGAGAAAACATGCTATTAGCAACGTTTTTCCTCCATTGTGCTAAAATATCCAACTATAGCGGAGAAATGCGTGAATATCGCTGAGAATACAGCGATATTCACGCATTAGCGACGAAATGCTCTTAGCCATGTTATCCACCTCCCATTGGATAACATGGCTAAGAACTGGTCTGAGCAGGTGTTAGTATTTGGAGATATTCGTGCTTGACGCGAATATTTCCGATGCTATGCCTGCCTTGCTAATAGGCGATAGCGACGTTAGCGACTGCTTTCAGTCACTAACTGGTTGGGTACGCCCACTTTGCATGTCATTAGCGATAAACATCGCTGACATGCAAAGTGGGCCCCAAACCGCTCGCTATCGCCTAAAAGCTGTCGCTAACATCAGTTAGCGACAGCTTGCTAATAGGGCGATAATTGCCTATCGCCCCCCCTTGGTAATATGCCCCCTAAATTCCATTATTTATAGGGGTCTATTAATAAATCTGCCAACAATTGAATTCAGCTTTTCCTAATCTTCAAGGCATTCATCAACCTGCCTGTTTCGCGAGCACCCTATCAAATTTGCAAACCTTCTGCAATGAGTTAGCATCTTTCTTTATTAAGTGCAAAACATCTATGGTATTATCTAGCATAATTCTTTACTTAAGAACCCGCCTTTGCTTCCCCCCACCGTAACCCATCACAGACCTCCTCTTGGACATGCTTCAAGCTAATGAAGGAGGAAGATGTAGAATGTGTTATGAAATACCAAATCTGGATTCGCTGACTGCTGTCCGATTGCCGTTCTAAACCAGCTCTCCCCTTATTTGGCCACTGTTATAACTGTATTGTCCAATGTAGTCAAGAATGGTGCCCAACGATTGGAAGTAAGAGGTAGTGATAATACTGCTTTTTTTTTTTCTTTTTTTTTTTTTTTTAAGTCTGGATCCATTTAATTCCAGCAATTAGTTGTGTTACCTTCTTGCAAGCTCTGGATAAGATCTTAGAGACATAGATGTGGTTAGTCAGTTCAGGACATTTTTAGAGGAGGCCAACTTGCTGGGTCAGTGGCAAGCAGTCTTCCAGCCTATCCTAGATGGAGATGTGTAGAAGTGGTCCACGGGGAGATCTCTGCTGTAAATGATGCAGTTGACGATACCTGCTGCCGCCATATACATAAAGGAGCTCAAGAGGGATGTAGATCAGGTCTCCTTCCCCCCACTCACAGTATTACATCACAATATGGACCTGATCCTTTAGCTGAACGTAATACTTTGAATTCCCTTCACCATCATGGGTCACACAAACCTATGTGAGTCATCATCAGCTACAATTATACTGTCTGTTGTAGGGAATCCGTGTTCATATTTCTTAAAACCTGTACTCCGACTCCCCCAGACAATCCCACCAAGTGATGCGAAGTGTCAACAGTGCTAACCTTTTTTATCACTTTTTCTTATCAGTTGACACTTCACCTGGTGGGATTGTCTGGGGGAGATGAGTTCATTGTTCTTGTTTTTTGCTCTCACTTTCCAGACACACCCTGAGTCTGCAGCTCGTAATAGTGTGCCTTGTTAAAAAGTGAACGTTGCTGAGAACCAGCACCAATCCGTTTTCAAAAGAGACCTCAATTTATTTTCCAATTGGATATATTTATAGTTATTTGAGTCTCTGCGGTGAGCAAAGCAAATAAGTGCCAAAGGCAGTGTCCTTGTTTCTAATACTCTATAGCTGATCTCTGTAATGCAGCCACCAGCTCATGTGTACGTGTTTGGATCTTGTGGGTTGTATTCCGTGGTGATTATAAGACAGGGGGCAAAGAAGAAACCACAATGTCAAAGCCAATAGTTCTGGCTTGAATGTGACTTTAGGAGGCACACTGCATTTGTGCATGGCTGTGATGCCTTGTGTTGGTACATTAAAGCCTGACCCATTGGCTTTGCCAAGGCTTGTTAATATTTGTAAAATGTAGGAAGAAAAATAGAATTGTTGTGTTACAGTATTTGGATTCCTTTTACACGCCTCCTTTATTCCTATCCACAGCAATCATGTCCTACACTGTATTTTTAGGTCTCTGCGCTGCATAGAAGGAGACCTTTAGGAATTGATTTGCTTTTTCTGCCCAAAAAATGCACGCTTTCAATGGCAACGAGTGCACGTTTTGTGATTTCCTTGCGGGAGCGAGCTTTGGCGACATCTGTTTGTAATTAACTTTCAAACAGATGGTGCCCCTGCTCGCTCCCGCAAGGGAAACGCTGTGTGTGCCCTCGGCCATCCTCCCGCCTCAGCATCTACAGGCATGCAGGGTTCATATGTATTTTTAATTATCTTGTGCCGTACCCACTTTCACTTTTAATGGAAGGAGGCGCGCTGTCCCAGACTCGCTGGATACCTCACCGCCCCGTCCCCCACACTAAGCAGGAGAAACTGGGCCAGTGGCCCCAGTCACAAACGCCGCCTTGGAGTAAGAACAGAGGTCGCCAACGGCAAGGTAACTGGCACAGGAGCATTCAAATGCCTTTTAAATGCAGCGTGTGCTCTTGAAAAAGCATTTCTTCACCCTGCCGTATCTAAGTTTGTTTCCACTGCTTTCTCCTTTACTGATGGGGATTTCTTCATGAGGTCTGCTTTGTTTTTCCCTCTTGCTCACGTTCAAAGTCTAATGAGGAAAATAAGTTCCGGACTGGTCCCCAGAAAATTGGTGCAGGTGGCCCCCACTGGCAATCACAGTCTACAAATAAAATATGCACCTATCGCCTTACAAGCAATGCCGTACACCGTCCCAAGTGTTCACCTTGCTTGCCTATCAGTTGCAATAATAGATAGGTACATGTTCTCTTCTTTCGCGTGCATGGTCCAGCTTCACACGTATTAAGTTTAAAAAGGTAATGGCCAGTATGTTACTTCAAACCGTGCTGGGTAGTTTCATTCTAGAAGATTCCAGTTTCTAGTTGACTGTCGCTATTGCGAGCGGCGGTTACCCGTGGTTTGTGTTCGCTAGCTGGGGGAGGCAGTACACCTGCTTTTCCCAGGGTTGCAGTTGTGCACTTGCTGCACGTGAAGGAGTCTGGGACCGGAGCTCACCTGCACATTTAACGTCTCTTCCGATCTCCTCTCTCCCAGTTTTTTTTATGGAATTTGGTGTTTCGCGTATCTATGTGGGAGAGGACAGATAACAATGCTATCAAGACCACATTGTCCACTATGCCTTCTCTGTACGCGCTCCAAGTGTTTCATGGCATAACCCGTGCCTGGGGCCACGGGAATTATGCGGCTAAGGGGGACCAAATCATGCAACAGAGATGACTATATAATTCGGCACGACAAAGCACATTATGTAGTACATTGAAACACCCTACTACAGAAGTATGCCAGAGAGTGGGGGCTAGCTCGGCGAATGGCCTTCCACTGTGTGGAAAGGAAAACATTACAGTACTTTTAGTAACTTTTGATCCGAGTGAGCTGTACATTTTTGTTGTTGAAATTTGAAGACCATGCAGCAGATGATGGATTATGTGGCCCATGTGGCAAATCCATAGCTATTCGGAAAAAGCTGCAGCGTCGCATAATTCCAGTGGCCATGGACAGAGTGCAATGGCCCAGCCCCCACCTTCTCAGATGCCCACTGATGAAGTGATGGGGACATTAATAAGATTTTCTTCTCTGCTTCGTCGAAGACATTTCTCTTCCAATAGACGTCTAGGCTAGAGACTACCTTATCCATTCACATGTTTGTTTCAAAGGCTAAAGTTTCTCCCTGCTTCTTAGAGTGCTCAGAAGCCATGTTGAGGTAGTGTGGCGCTGTACAAAAACAATAATAATAAAGGTACAAAACCAATAAAAATAAAGGTTGTATGATGTTACAACGCGATCTTTTAGATCGCGGTACATCACAACACATCTTTTACAACGCAAGTCGTTACCACGACTTGCGCTGTAGGGCGCTGGACTTAGGAATAGTAAGATTTACTATTCCAACACCAGCCTACGTGCAGTAGGGAAGGTGTTGGAATAGTAAATCTACTATTCCTTAGTCTAGAGCGCCCTCCAGCGCAAGTCGTGGTAACGACTTGCGTTGTAAAAGACGCGTGGTAATGGCAGCGCGGTGTTTTGACCGAGTTGTTATGGATGTTCCCCAAAAAGGGATACATTCTCATTGGAAAGCATGTTAGTTCAATACCTGCAGACACCGCTAGGATTTCACTTTAAGTACTCTGTTATTATGTGGGCTCCCTTGAGAAGATGACACGTCCTCAAAGTGACCTCTTAGTGTAGTTAGTGCAACACTGGGACATTGTCCGGATGAAATGTGTGCAGCACTGGGACATTGTCAGGATGAAATCTGTGCAGCACTTCTTGGTGAAACAAAAAAATAATGGGGTTGGTCCGAATCTCAGATGAGGGATGGAGTGGAAAAGAAACCCTACATGCATTTTCCTAAAGATATATGGAGAGGCTGTTTTGACTTTTAAACCGCAATGACCCCTTGAGCAACTATCCCTGGTACTTGCAAACCACTGAAAGCATCTTTTACCCTCTCATCGCCACCTTACGACTCAAAGGCAAGTGAGGCCTGGAGTCCTGCGAAGCGGCAAACAATGTAAAGCGCCTCAAACTCCAACGGTTCAGAAAGTGTCAGATCAAAGGCGCTATATCATGTCTGACATGTCCCACTGTGTTCTGTCAGGTGTTCCATATGCAATTACAATAAGTGTAAATGCAAATCCTTTACATTGTGGTTGCCCTGAAATCCTTGTATGAATCCGGCCCTCTACTTCCGTGTTGGACACCCACCATCCCTCTGGATGAAGAGACCAGAGAACTTGGCAAACAGCTGCAAATCAAACGAGTGATTTCCACAGCACTGGAACATACGCCTAAATGTGATTTTGTGGACTGTAATCACAAGATACATTGCTACTCTTGTACGTGAGGCATAAGTTACGTTTAGGCAGGGTGTTTGTCGGTGCCGGGTAGTTTAGCACATTACTGCATGAGGTGTGAATTAAATACACCACAACAACCAGAACACAACGCGCCTGGAGCGACCTGCCTCAAACACCCCACATCCCACCACCGTGTGGTCACTGTCAAGCACACGAGTCCAGAGGTCTCCCCAGAGAGGCAACGGTGGGGGAGACACATGACACAACGCAAACTAATCCTGTCAAAGGTAAAGTGAAGGACTTCTCTGGAGTGCGGAGGGCTGTGTCTGTTGTAAAATTAAGATGTAGTGGCTGAAAGATTGCATACTTGTCACAGATTTCTACACGTTGTAGCTCATGAAGTAATCATTATTCAATGACCTTTAAACAGGGCTTGCAGGGGTACTAGCCTGGGCCTATTTGCATTAATATTAATTAGTCCCCAGTGGCTCCCCCTCATCCTCCAGCCCCACCCCCTTCATTCTTCGCTCTGGAAATGTGTGGCGGGAGGGAAGGGGCTTGTGTTTAGGGGTGACAATAGCCTCTCCCATGGACGTGGAGGGGGTTTAATGGCAGCTCTTTCATTCAGAGAGTTGTAGTCTTGCATTGCTTATACTACACTGACAGCCAGCTGCCCATTGCATGGTGGTATTGGTGGTGTGATACTGGCACTTCTGATGGGAAGGTCATGGTGGAAGTGTTCCTGGTGGTGGTAGCAGTACTCATGATGGTGTTGTGTTTTTCTGGTGGTGGTAGTGTACTTTTTGTGGTGGGTGGTACTGGTGGGTGTGGCGGTTGGTAATGGTACTGATGGATTGGGTACTGGTAGAACTGATGATACTAGTGGCGGTTGTGGTCCTGGTGATGGTAAGGATGTTCCTTGTCGTGGTGTGTTTGTTCTGACAGTGTCATTAATTGTTGTGGTACTGGTGATCGAGTGTTAGTACTGGTAGTGGTACAGGTGGTTGCTGTGGTACTCGTGGTGGTATTGATGGGGTGGTACTTGTGGTGATGATACTGGATATAGTGTCAATCAACCCAGCTGTAGTGCTGTATGTGCTGATGGTGGCGGAACTGGTGGTAGTGTTTCTGGTGGTGATAGTCGGAGTAGTGGTCATATTGGTACTAATGGGGGTAGCATTGGTGCTGGTGGTGCAGGTAATGTCGGCCTTTGCCAATTCCAAGTTGATCCAACACAGTAGACAAATCAGTCGTGCATACTCCGTTTGGGTGACTGTCACTTTTTCTGCAAATGCAATGCTCCAACCCCCATCTATACTACTATTATAAAGAGAGAACTGTGTCCTTTGAGCCAGGTAAACTCGAAAACTACACCACCAATCCAAACACTCAATACATCTTTGGAAACCTCAGGGCAAGCAGAAGGACATAGGCTATATAAAAATAAAAAATATACGTTCTTGAAAAAATTTAGGAATAAAAGAAAGTAGTCCCTTGCAAGTAGTGCCGGCCGCAACGTGCGTGATGACATCAGGGAAAGCGGGGAGGAGCGGCGTTCAGGAGCTCATTCTGTCTCCCCGTGAAGAGCTGAGCGGATCCACTTATAAATCCATGCCTTCATTTTGTGTTGCGGTGGATGGGGGGCCTCTGACCGGGCTGGATTTGATCATGTGTGGCTGCAACAGGTGGGGCAGCTGCGTGCGTGTGTAACCTTTTTTAAATTCCACCGCCACGTAGCCAGCCGCCTTATCATCAGGAAGCACACACGCACCGGAAACGGCAGTCCAGCACTATTATTTAAAGCCGGAGCGTGTCATGAAGTGTGCAGCGCCAGATCTCTGGTAGGTATTTCTGCAATCAATGTCCCGTTTTATTGGCAGACACAACTTTTCTGAATAAAAAAGCAGACACTTTTCATGTACCAGAGATGCTTTCTCCGCATCAGTGTTTAGTTACGGCACTTAACTTCATGATTTAGAGTGACCCCAACTTTCACTTTTACATTGTCCCTGCTGCTGTGTCTCCCTTAATGAGGAGAGCACGCTTGACCAGATAGGATGTTTAGAGTTTTAAGCAGCCAGGGAGCAGCTAACAGATTTGCAGCCATTGCCATGCCTTCTGGCCAAGCCCTTTTTACTTTGCATTGTAGGGGTTTTATTCCTTTAGCCCTTAGACATTGTTAAATGTATTCCGTGTGCGTGCTCTCTCCTCCCTCTCCCGCTATTAAACTCCGGTACGGGCCGGCTCATTAACTATCATTTCGCAGACCAGGCCCAGTAATATTTACCGAGTACACTGCGCTGTGGTATCTATGTCCATTCACAGATGATTATCTGTTGATCTCTATGCCCTGGTGGGGTGCTTGGAGGTGTGCTGGGTCTGGGTGCACGGATGCATATGTGTTTCATTGTAGTCCTGCATTGGTGCCCGTTTGACTGTTTGCACGCACATCAGGCAGCACGTCTATGTGTAGATGTGGGCATTTTTGTTGTTGGTCTGTGTTCATGCATTAAATGCGTTGAACCATCTTGCTTCTCTTCCTGCTCCTCGCACAGGGTTATTATCCTCTTACACATTATTCCTTCTCACGTGCCCCTTCTATGTTTCACACAGGACGTTCCCTCCACTTCTCTCTGCCCGCCGCCTCCCTGCATTGACGTGGGCATTAGCATCGGGGGCACAGATGATAGGGTGCCTGTGCATGGCACGCTAGCAGAGCAGATATGAAGCGATGACAGCAGGGTCTACACAATAAGACGGAGCCAGCATAGCAGGGAGCAACCATTACAGGGGCCAGAACTCGGAGCTTTGCAGCGGACAGAGACATCACTCTAAGAGAGGATCTGTACATTACAGGCAGCAGCGGAGCATGACGGGCAAAAAACATTAACGTAGGAAAGTAAAGTCACATACAGCATGCATGCAGAAATAGATGCACTAAGACCACTGCGTGTACACAGGACATACATGAAAAGAAGCATAGACTCCCATGGACTCACAAATGAAATGGAGCCGTGTCTGTACACCTAGACAGCAAAGTAGCTGTAAATGCCACTTGCACCAATTCAAGTCACATGCAGGCACAAATTGGCAGCACATGCAGGCACACATACATTCTGCACCCGTAGAAATACTGCATACAAGCGTACATACATACACAAAAAGCGCCACAGACATTAGGGTGTTGTGGTGGGGGGAGAAAAAAACGATGGGTGAAACAATTTATTTTTTGCATTGTTGAGAGGAAGGGGTAAACTGCCAGAGACAGTAGAGAGAAATCAAGAGACAGACAGAGAGTGAAAGAGGGTACAAAGAAGAGAAAGGCAGACCTAAAGACATAGGGATGTAGCTAGAGATAAAACAACAGAATACAGGCCTAGAAAGAGAGAAATACAGATACTTGGAGATAAGGTCAATGGAAAGCAAAGAGAAAAGAGACACAGAACGCGTCCGTAGACCAAAATGTCATGCCTGGTGTGTAATGGAACTAAACTGGGTGTAATTGATAACATAAGAGAGAGAATAGATAGATAAATAATGCAAGAGAGATGAAGCAAAATTTAAAGAAAGATGTAGAGCTAGAATGAGAGAGAGGAGAGAGAGGAGAGAGAGAGAGAGAGAGTGTGTGGGAGACAGAAGTAATGGATTGTTAGAGAGAACGAGAGAAGGGGGTGAAACAGAGGGAGATGGAGCTAAGCAGAGCCAGAATGAGAGAGTGTGGCAGAAAGAAAGAGGGGTATAACAATTCGTTGAGCTAGAGCGAGAAGAAGAGGGACATGGGAAGTAAGACAGATAAAGGTCTGAGCATACGTACAGTTATCTATCTATACTACTATTATAAAGAGAGAACTGTGTCCTTTGAGCCAGGTAAACTCGAAAAGTACACCACCAATCCAAACACCCAAGACATCTTTGGAAACCTCAGGGCAAGCAGAAGGACATAGGCTATATAAAAATAAAAAATATACGCTCCTCAATAAATTTAGGAATAAAAAAAAAGTAGTCCCTTGCAAGTAGCGCCGGCCGCGACGTGCGTGATAACATCGGGAGCGCGGGGAGGAGCAGCGTTCAGGAGCAAGAGGAGCTGTGGACAGGCGAGGAGGAGCGGCGGAGCAGTGTAGCGGTAAACTCAGCAGCGCGGGGAGGAGCGGCGGCTGAGGTAAGTGATGCAGCCGCGGGTGCGCACTAAGGGACAGGCGTGGGCCATGAGTGCTCGCAAGCCTTTTACTCAAAGTCGGGACGTCGGGGGAAACAGCGGACAAGAGCCGCTGGTGCGCACCGAGGGACGGGCGGAGGGACGGGCGGGGGCCATGAGTGCTCTGAAGCCTTTTCCTCAAAGTCGGGACGTCGGGGGGGAACAGTGGACACGAGCATGGGCAGAAGCGGCCAGGACCAACAAAACCAGAGCAAGGAAACACTGTAAGTACGCTCTGCTGCTCCCGGCCACTCTGCTGCGCCTCTCCTGCTGCGATGCTGCCCCCAGCCACCTTCTGCCCCGGGCAACGCCGGGGCGGGCTGCTAGTATAGTATACTGGGGTCGCTTACCTATAACCTCGAGTGTGAAGTCTTAGTCCCTCCTAGGTAGAGCCAGATCAAATGTGTGGACCTCCTCATGAATGAATGAAATGAATGAATGAATATAAAACTTTTAAAGCGCAAACTTAGCCCGAAGGCATCAAGGCGCTGCAGACAGGATCAGTATATCAAAGTTCACAAATTACTAAAACAAGGAATAAGGGAGATGAGGGCTAGAGCAAGAGAAAAGCCAGGTCTTCAAAGATTTCCTAAAGGCAGAATGTGATTCCAAATTGGAAATTGAGAGAGGAAGCAAATTCCAAAAGTTGGCGCCCAACAGCGATAACGCCCTCCCACCTCCCCTTCCTCCCCACTCCCTCCACCCCCTCCACCCCACCCCCATCTGGCTTTCCTGAATCTAGACACTGTTACCCAATTCCTACTGGCAGATCTAAGGTTCTTGCTCAGGATATATCTGTGAAACAGTTTATTAATGCCTTCAGCACCTCTGTTGTGCAAGGCCTTGTGTACCATACACAGCGCTTTAAACACAATTGTCCTCCCAAGTGGGAGCCAGTGAAGGCTCCTAATGGTGGCTGGGACCGAATGAAATTTAGGAAGACCCATCACCCGCCTAGCCGCTGCATTCTGCACCAGTTGGAGTTTATGCAGGAGCCCCCCATTTATTCCTAAATAAAGGGCATTGCAGTAATCCAACCTGGATACCACTCATCCTCCTCAAAGATACAGACCGTCTCGAGCAACAAGCTGCTGGTGTGATTGGGTCTAGATTAGCGTGGTCAACCACATTACATTCTTAACGCCACTGATGTTCACCACACATAGTTTCGACAATATCTTTGGGCATCATGCAGGTCACCCAATTTCTACCACGTAGAACACACTACGATCAATGTCCCTCCAACCATCTGAAAGGAGCCATTGAACCTGATGCAAATTGCAGCTTTTTCAAAGGTATGAAGTGCTAGACATGGTGCAGTGCAATACTCTAAGCTGTAGACCTATGCAGATGTTGCTTGGGTGTCAATCAAAAAACGATGACTATGACAATTTGTAAATGCAGAATTGGATTTGTAACCTAGTCATGAAGAGGTATGTGATCACTGTCCATGTGATTACTGCTTTCTGAGGTTTGCAAAACTCAAATAGGGTCTGTGAACTCTGGGTTGCCACTTACATTTTCTAAGGAGGGCATTTTTGTCCACTCTGGATCTCCCTTGAAGTTCCCTTGTTTGGGGTGTTGACTCTTTTTCCCCTACAAGCCCCCTGCAAATATATTCTGTAAAATAGGATTGGAGGGGTGATTGGAAGTCCCTTCACATTGCTTAATAGCGGCAACACAGTTTTGACCCAATGTGGTTGCATATGTTTCCCCCAATGACAATTGTTTGAGGTTCATAACGTTTTCAAACACATTATATGCATATAATTGATTTGCTAAGCATACTGTTAAATATTAAATTTTTTCCACAACATACTGATAAGATTGTCACCATTTGGCTCTGGGTACTTGCCAAATGTGTTGTCCAATTGTCCACAGTTTTTTTTCTCTGTGTGTAAAGAGTTGCCTAATCCCTTCTCCACCCAAATGAGTGTCTGGTATTAATAACATCTGCAACTTACAACGCATTGAAACTGTGCCTGCATTTGATATAAATCATTTTTTTATAGAATTACTACTATTAAGAAAATATGTATAAACTGTTAACTGGTACCTTTCCATGTTCCTCTTTACAGAAAAGTGGGTTGCTGAAGAAAGGCTCCGTGCTAGTGGCTGATAATGTCATCTGGCCCGGTGCGCCGGAATTCCTCCAGTACGTTCGCACAAGTGGGCGCTACGACTGCACCAACTACCCCGCCCATGTGGAGTACTCGAAGAAGGAGGACGCCTTGGAGAAAGCGGTGTTCAGGGGAGGAGGGCCTATTAGCTGCCTTCTCCTGTGATGTGGTTGTGGTGTTTGTTGTTCCTTGTGCCTTTTATGCGGGTTGAAATGATGTCGGAGCCTATGATGGCAGCAGAGGACCTCTGGTTTTCAGTAGTGTCCACCTCATCACCCCTGAGCTGCTGTATTTATTTGTAAATAAATTCTCTTTGGATGTCCTTAGATTCAAGTTGTTCTTCTAGGTCTGATCTTCGCCACTGTAATAGAATAGTATAGTCAAGTCAAATTTGTATTGTATAAAATTATTAAAATTATTACAAAATGCATTTGAATCATTGTTAAAAATAATAAAACATGTTTAAATGTTAACTTTTAGAATCTGTAGGCCATACAAATAATAAAATGTCATATGTTTCAATTTGGTACTATGGTCCCCTGTACCACTTGCTGTAGGAGAGATTGTGCTTTCATCATGTATTTAACCCCCCTGCAAGCCAACATAGGAGATGATCCGTCTAGCCATCGAATTACAGCTTGCTTGTATGTCCGAATGTTCAGTTTGTTAAAAATGTTCTTTAAAAGCCGTCTCCTCAAATCCTTAAGCGCTGGGCAAACACATAGTAAATGAATTGAATTAATGTTTAATTTTGATATCCACATAGACGACAAAAGGGGCAGTGTGACTACCTTTCCAGGATGGTAACAAGCCCTTTGAAAATTGTAGGCCCAGTCGATGTTCTATGTGTCTTTGTTTTAGTAGCCTATTAAAGTGACTTTCCAGATAAGTCTGCGGCTTTATCCCGGAATATGAGTTTATCACGGTCCACCCATGTCGTTGTTTTGCGGTACTTGTTTTATCTTCCAGATACGATTCCCATTTGACCGAGTTGTTTGTAATTTTGTCGAAGCTATTTCTATCTGGCGTCATGTCCCATGTTGCTTCCATTCCTATACAGTTCAAGGATTGTGACAAGAAGTCTCCCCAACTGTTTGGCACGTGCTGTTTCTGCTGGGTGGCGATTTCTTTCCAACACAGGTTGTCCAGTGTGCTCTCTTCTGACATGCGTATTTTATGATAGAGTTTTACGAATGTTCCTATACTGCAAAACTTCTGATTCAGCAGGTGATATTCTAAACGAACCTGCGCCGATTATGCTGATTTTGGGAGGTTTAGAGCTGCCTTGTATACCTTTGTTTGTAAGCTGTTTAACAGCCCCGCCTCTTTGCCACACCAGGTCACAAATGCGTATGACAAGGTGAGTAGGGTTTGCGCTTTTTTCACTTTCAGCAGGTGTGTATAATTTGGGCAGCTTAGTTTTTTTTGTAATTGCTGGTATGCGTAGATCAGGGACTGTGCTTTTGCCTTTAGATCTATTTTGTATTCTTTGTTCATTGGGCCTCGCCCCAATTTCAGACCTAGGTACTTGTATGATGCTTCCTCCTTTATTGGGGTGTTGTTTGCGTACCATATAAATGTTGGCTTTTTCGGGTCCACGATGCGGACCACTTTGGTTTTGTCTTTGTTCAGTTCCAAGAATTCGTGTTCCAAATAAGTTACCAAATTGTTGATACTCCTTTGCAGGCCTATTGGCGTTTGACTCAGAACAACAATGTCATCCGCATACTGCAGGAAGGGGATTGGGATTTTTGACAGGTATAGTGGATGGCCTTCCCCGACCTCCATGTGACTGACGATGTCTGCCATATAAAGGTTGAATAAGCTTTGGGCCAGTACACAGCCTTGTTTAAAACCCTGTTGTGTTCTAATTTCGGCCGTGATGCTGCTACCGTCTGCCAATTTAACTTGTGCCCAGGTGTTAGTATACAAGCTTATAATTGCCTCCAGTAGCTTCTTCGGGAGGCCCCATGCCCTTAATTTTTCCCATAATCGGGTTCTGTTCACCCTGTCAAAAGCTGCTCGGAGATCAATAAAACAAGCATACAGTCTCGTCTTCCTTTTTTCTGCTTTTTCCTTCAGGAGAGCCAGGGTTATCAAATGTGTTAGTGTGCCGGTCCTTGGCCGGAAACCCGTTTGGAACATTGGTATTATATTTGTATCTTCCATCCAGTCTTGAAGGTGTGACAGTAAGCATTACTCATATAGTTTTATGGGCCTTTTAATATCAGCTAATGAGGATGCATTGAACCGATTGCAGGTGGTCCAAAACACGGCGGCTAGATTAATTCTTAATGCCCCCACAAGAACTCCGTCTAAACCCCTCATGAGGGAGCTCCATTGGCTACCAATACGGCAACGTATTAAATTTAAAATTTGTTGTACAGTGCACAAATTCCTCTTTGGAGATGGCCCCAAATATCTTGCTCAAAAATTTCATTTATACAAACCGGATCGTCTTCTACGATCTAGCAACCAACTTCTACTGGAAACTCCATTAATTAAGAAGACCAGACAAGGGGGTCGTGCCCTATCACTTATAGGACCGACTCTGTGAAACAAACTTCCCATCAGTCTCAGATAAATCACCAACCACCTCTCCTTTAGGAAAACCTTAAAAACACTTCTGTTCCAAGAAATATAATGTATGTATGTATGTATGTATTGGCATTTATATAGCGCACTACTTACCCGTAGGGTCCCAAGGCGCTTCGACCGCTGCGAAACCCTTCCTGGCTTCCCTGAGAGATGGTCCCTTAATGGGTATCTCCAGGGTGAGACCAGGCATCCCCGGCGGTCTGGTGGGGCCGTTAGTGAAGATGAGGCAAGCTAATGCCCAGAGTTGCCGAGTGTGATCGCTGATCAGAGTGGGCACCGAGGCGAGAGAATTATCGAGTCCGCTGACCCTGGTCCAGAAACCTGCCGCGCCGGGAATCGAACCCTGGTCCCGGGCTGTCCTCTGCTCTCGGGTCTGCCGCCTCTAACCAGTGAGCCACACTACTTCCCTCTATAGCTTTCCCACAGAAGCACTGAAGTCTGTTATCCACGGCGAACAAAGCGCGGAGATACCCCTTACGGGGTCGAGTCCTGCGCGATACAAGAAATTAAATAAATAAATAAATAGTTTCGCCTCCACATCCATCAGCGAAATCAGCCTATAGTTCCCCGGCTCATTGTGATCACCTTGTTTGAAAATGGGGTGAATTATGCTCCCGTTCCAGGACTTTGGCAGTTTATTGTGGTTGTAAATTGAATTAAAGAGTGGTGTTAGATATTCTGCCCAGAATTCAGGGGAATATTTAAAGATAGCGTTTGGAAGCCCGTTAGGACCAACTGCACCCTATTTTTCTGTCGATTTATTATTGCTTTTAGCTGGTCAGTTGTTACTAGGGTGTCAGGCACTATCTCTACTAATTTTTCTGATTTTATAGCGAGTGTGTTTACAGATTTCCCTGTCTTCCAATTTTCACAACCCGAAGTTGGCTTCAAAGTTTCTTCCGGAACAGTATTTCCTCCTGTTCCTAGAATATTTCCCGCTTGTTCAGAGTTTCTAGTGCATAGTTTTCACTCTAATTTAGAGTGCCAATTTTGTCCATCCTCCCTGTCGATAAACATGTTTTTGACGTGCTGGATCCACTTACTTTCTCCAATGCCTGCCTCCTGTCTTAGGGTATTACCCTCTGTCAGTTTGTTAATAATACCCCAAAATGTTGGGGCGTTTTTGTGCTTCCCGGCAATTAATAATTTTGTCCAGATTTCAGCTTGGTATGATGTTTTTGCGTTACTCAGCATGATCTTGTATCATTTCCCCATGGCTTTCAATTTCGCCTTATCTGGTTTTATTGAACTTTTTATCGTTATTACCTGCTTCCGGACTTCTCGTGTGATTTTCCTTTTTTCCTCTCTCAAGGTAGTATTATACCAAGGTTTTTTCCCAGTATTGAGTCTTCTCGCATTCTGTTTTGTGGTTGGGGGGTTTCTTGTTAGGGCTTCATAGATATTCCCATGTTTTTATCGGGTTTTCTTTTTCTTCCGGTGTTAGTCTGAGCAGTTCTTTTTTGAATTTGTCCATTGTTGGTTTTATGTCCTTCCCACCCCATTTCAGTCTACGTAGATTGAATTTTTCGGTATACTGAATGACGGTATTTTGTTTTTCAGTCTTGTTGACCAACATTTTTATTTTGGTGATTAGTGGGAGATGATCGCTTTCCACGCTTTGCCCAACCGAAAACGTGCTCACCATCGGTATCAAGTTGTAGCTCATTATTGTGAAGTCTATCAATGACTTCCGATTGCCGCTTACAAAGGTTATAGGTATGCCTCTGTCCCCATTTTCTTTCTTGTTCAAGTTTGAAAGGCCCAGGTCTCCGAGAACTTGAGTTATTTTGTCATCTTTTGTTAGGTTGCTATTAAATTCCCCTGAGATGATCATGGAATGTGATTCATGAGTGCTTTGCTATGCCCTGATCAAGGTTAGTAGTGTTATCAGCTTTTCATTTTTCTGTTTCTTTTCCGGGTGTACGTAAACATTAAGTACTAATAGGTTGTGAGTGTGTGAACTTGAGTCCAGCTTCTCCGTAAGTTTTATTGCCTGTGTCCAGATTACCCCAGTGTCTACTTCTTCCCCTTGCCATCTGTATTGTTGGGCGATGTACGTTGATAAGCCTCCTCTCGGGCGTCCAAATTTTGAGAGTTTTTCAGCGAGGACGTGAAACTCGATGTAACCAGGGATGGAAACTTGGCGCAGGTTCCAGGTTTCTTGTAGCAATATTAAGTCATGTTGTTCCAAGAAGTTTGCGGTTTCATGGTCATGCCCCATACTGTTAAAGCCATGGACATTCCAGGAACAGAGGTTGATCGTGTGTGTGTTTGCAGCAATGGGTTCCTTTTGGTTACCAACTGTTATCTGTAGATGTAGTTTACTATCTTCTTTTAGATATCCGGACTTGCTAGGAACACTTATTGCTCAAAGCCGTTGCCACCCAGGACCAGTCGGTGATCTTTTCGTGAGCGCCTCCTTGCTCCACTGCCTTTTCCTGTCTCCTTATGTTTTGTGATATTTTTTGCGGAGTTACTGAACATGCTCCCTTTAGGCATGATTTTTGGGTTTTCCCCTGTTAAATTTTTGTTTTTCCTATGGTTATGCTTTTTAAAAAAAACAAAAAAAAAAAAACCTTTATTGCACCTGTATAGTACACAGCGGAATGCCTACAACCCTGTGGGCCGGCCGCTAAAACAGTCCATGAATCAGAATGCAGCAACTCAAAATTTCTCATTGGACAATCAGTCTCTGTATAAATCAGAAATGGCCGCTGCAAAAGTAAGGTGCATCACATAAGTTTGTATCGTCACTGGTTGAGGTTTTTTGATTTTGACTTTTTTGAAAACCACAACACTCCAACTTCAAACGTTAGGAATATTAATACGATCGTGCATTGAGCAATACAGTCTGAGTTACAAGTACCTCTTGCGCGAGGCCTACTCTAGTCCCACTCACTCGATCACTCCCAGCCAATCGTACCATGATATCCGTCCCATGCCTCCCCTCTTGGCAATCCAATTATGAAATCCTTCTCAATAACCTCGGCTTCCCCTCTTCCAACAATTCGCACACAGCTTTATCCCACTTCCTCTTCCCCGTCGGACTCATCTTGGTCATCCTCCGGCAAGGGGTCACAAATTTCCCCTCTGTACACATTCCATTTCATCCAGATTTTATTCCACTTCCCCGGAGGCGGTCTTCCAATGGCGAGGACTCGGGCAGCTCTGTGTCTGGGAGTAAGGCCGTGAGTAGTGCGTGTTGTATCTGGATGTACCTATAAAGCTCCCTGTCACCAAGTTCATATAATTCTTTTAGTCGGTCAAAGGGTATCACCCCGTTCCTCTCCCAGAGATAGCCCACCGTGGAAATCCCTATAGTGTCCCAGTGTGAGAATCCCTTACTGTTTCTCATGTTGCCCAACATTCGAGAGTCCCATAGTGGGGTCATTTTGGTGATCCTCCCCTACCAACCCAGCGCCGCTGTTGCTGTATGCCACAGTTGCACCGTTAGTCTAGTGGGCCCCAGTAAGGCGCTAATTTTACGGTGGTCGTATAATGGACCCAGTAGGCTGTTCGTGCCCAATTGAGCCCTGTCAGCAGGAACGCTGGTTCGGTTTGCGATGCGTGAATCCACTGGTTGATGGGCTTAAGGTGTGCTGCCCAATAGCACAGCTTTAAGTTAGGTAAAGCGATACCGCCGTCATACCAGCCTCTGTGCAGCTTGGATTGCGCTATGCGTGCAGGGAGGTTTCCCCATAAGAGGTTAGAAACCAGCGCTGCCACCTTCTGGAAAAACATAGGGGCCACCGGGTGGGGTGTGTTTTCAAGGACATACAAAAATCGTGGCAGTGCCATCATTTTGTATAGTGCAGCTCTCCCCAGGAGTGTTAGTGGGAGACCCGACTAGAATGCAACATCTTGTTTAAGTCTATCCAGGTGTGGCTTCAGGTTCTTTTCCATGAATTCCGTTGGATCCCTAGTGACCTGAATGCCCAGGTATTTAAACGACGAGCCCGCTATCGCTAGGGGGCATGCCGCACCAAGGGTCGGGGCCTGTCCCTGCAGAACATACAGCTCCGACTTATTCCAATTCAACGTATAGCCGGAAATTCTGCCGTGCATGTCACAGATGTGCAATAAAGCCGGTACCCTGCTTTCGGGGTTTGTTAGATAAATCAACATATCGTCTGCATATAAAGACAGCCGGTCTTCCCACCCTTCACTCCAGGATATGCCCTTGAGGAGAGGCGAGGTCCTTATGAGAGTAGGGAGAGGTTCTAAGGAAATAGCGAATAGTAGGGGCGATAGGGGACAACCTTGCCTCGTGCCCCTCCCCAGTGGGAACGTGCGCGAGATATGTCCGTTAGCTACCACGTGGGCCACCGGGTTAGTGTATAGTAGTCTGACCCACGCGATAAAGCGGGCCCGAATCCCAAACGCTTCAGTGCCTCAAATAGATACGCCCATTCCACGAGGTCAAATGCCATCTTAGCGTCAAGAGCTAATATCGCCGCTTGTGTGGTGATAGAATCTGCTCTAGCCAGCACGCCGTGCAGCCTGCGCAGATTCAACGCTGTATTTCTATGTGGCATAAATCCGGACTGATCCGGGTGTATATATAACGGTAGATGGGGCAGGATTCTGGTTGCTAGGAGTTTGGCCAGAATTTTAACTTCGGCATTCAGCAAGGAGATGGGACGATAAGAGGAGCATTCATCAGGTGGTTTACCTGGTTTAGGAATGGTTACTATGGTCGCTGCACGCTGGTCCGGCGGAAGGGTTCCCTTCTCTAGACATTCCTTAAACATCCCCAATAGATGTGCACTGAGGGTCTCAGGCACTGCTTGGTACCATTCAATGGGTATGCCATTGTGTCCCATTGCTTTACCCGGGTTTAGCGCCCAAATCGCCAGCTGGATTTCATCGGCGGTGATGTCCACTTCCAGCTCACTCGATGCTTCCGGTGATAATGTTTGGACCTCGATCAGGGCTAATATTTCTCTGGCCATCTCAGGTGTAATCACCTGTTCCGGGGTGTACACCCGTTCAAAGTAGGTCGCGAGTAGTTCAGTGATACGTCCCGGGTCTGTGTGCACCGCCCCTTGGTCGTCCTTCAAGCGTTGGATCCCCCTTGAATTGCCTTCCCGTTTATCAAGCCACGCCAACATTCTCCCAGCCTTTTCACCCACCTCGTAGATTTTATTTTGAGTGTCGGTTATGTGCCCTCTTACTTGGATGCGCAGGTGATCGTTGTGTAATTGTTGTTGAATGTCAAGTGCGTGTAGGGTTGATGGAGAGGGGTGTTGTTCATGTGCTGTGGTCCGTTCCTGTAAAGCCACTTCCAGATTAACTAGCTCTTGAGACTGCTGCCTTTTATGACCCGTGATGGAGTTAATGGCTTGTCCCCTTAAGACCCTTTTATAAGCTTCCCATAGTATCTCGGGGGAACGCACTGAGTGTATGTTTTCTTGAAAATATTGTGTCGTTGTTTTTTTAAGAGCTTTGCGAACCTGGGGAACCCTAAAGTAGGTAGCGTGAATGGGGTATATGCGTTTGCGCGATCGTACCGCAGAGGAAAGCGTCAGTGTAAGTGGCGAGTGGTCCGAGATCCCTCGAGGGTGGATTGCCATTGTGTCTACATATTGGAGACCGTCGCCCAGTGTCAGGAAGTGGTCGTTGCGAGAGAGACTGCCGTGCACAGCGGAGTGAAAAGTGTATTGCTTCGTACCGGGGTGGAGATATCTCCAGATGTCAGTCAGTCCCATGGCCGTTACAAACCGCTGGAGGTGGGGGACCCTCCCGTGTGAACCGGTGCGGGGAATCTATCGAGTTGTGTGTCCAGAACTGCGTTGAAGTCCCCCCCTAGGATGATCTCACCCTCGGGGAGAGTCAGAAGGAAGTCACCTAGTTTTGGGAGGTGAACCGAGTGCAGTGCTGGTGGGATATATACTGAAACCAAATTGAAAAGTTTTCCCTCCCATTGCCCCTGCAGGGCCGCAAAGCAGCCCTGGTCGTCAGTCTTAGTCTGTAGGGGGATGAAACGTGCATTTTTCTGCATCAGGATACCGGTCCCCCTGGAACCGGACGTGAACCCAGAGTGAACCATCATTTTATAGCCTCGTCTATCCAAGGCCTTGGTAGCCCCCCCTATCAGATGAGTTTCCTGCAGGTGCGCTATGGTGGGTTTTTGCCTTTTGATTGCGGTCAGCACCAACCCCCGTTTAACCTTGTCCCCAAGTCCTCTAACATTCCAAGTCAGTAATCGCAATGAAGGGCACTGCGACTCAGGGTCTACGTCACCCATTACAGGGACGGGAACGTTGGCCATTAGGTATTATGGGATCCATGGTGTATTGGCTAGTGTATGGTGGCTACGCAAGTGCTTAGCAAAGGGCTGAGGGACCTCACTGGGGCATAAGATCATTGTCCATCCCACCCATAGATCTTGTATTGACTCATACAGAAATCTAGGCATTGTCTTCGACCGTATACATACATTCCCAACTGTAACAGTACAACCCCCCCCCCCCCAACCCCGCTCCCTGCTAGCCTGCCTAAAGGACTTTCAACTGCCCGCCCCCCCAACTGAGCAGAGTGCTTGACCCATCCCGCAACCAGAGTACTTGCGTGTAGGGAGGAGAGCGTCTCCCCGAGCAGGCGGCATCCCTGCGCGCCGTTGGGGTGTTCATGCCAGTGTCCATATGCAGCTGTGAAACAGTGTGTAAATGATCAGCGGTTGCCCTGTCCACAGAAGTCCGAGTATGGGGTTCATTCTTCACCGCCGGCCCCCGTAAAACCACGGGACGGAGAGCTTTCCGCCCCTCCTCGACCCGACGTCTGTGAGCCAGTCCTGCTGTCGCCTCTGCGATCCTGATTAGACCTGTGTTGCCTCCGCTGTCGGTCCACAGTATGCCATCCCTCAAGCCAGTCCCGGGCCGTGTCCGGAGAGTCGAAAAACCACACTTTTTTGTCCGCCACCACTCTCAGCCGGGCCGGAAAAAGCATCGAGTACGGCAGTTCCTTTTCCCTCAAGGTTCTCTTCACCTCCAGAAATGTTCGATTTTTCCTAGAGACCTCTGCCGTGTAGTCTGGGAAGAAGGCAATTCTTGAGTTCTGAATTTGGATCGGTGGCGCCACCCTTGCTGCCTGCAAGATGGCGTCGCGGTCTCTGAAATTAAAAAGCCTTGCCAGTATTGGTCTAGGCGACTCTCCTGTCTTTGGTTTGCCCCCCGGCACTCTGTGGGCCCGCTCCACCGAGAAAAAGTTTGAGAGGCCTTTGGGCTGGAGCTTGGTTTTGATTAGTTCTTCCACATAGAGGTCCATTGCACCCTTGTCTTCAGATTCCGGCACTCCTAAAATTCGAACGTTATTGCGCCGGGAGCTCCCTTCTTGGTCATCCAACTTTTCTCTGACCAGTTTGTTATCAGTTTGTATCCGTTCCATCACCGTTTGTAACTCAGACACGTCTTCGACCAAGGATTTAGTGACAACCTCCACCTGTTTAACCCTTTCATTCATTTTCTGGAGGTCCGCCCGTATCAGGGTGACTTCCGTGGCCGTTGCGCCTACCTTTGCCTTCACCTGAGCCAGTGCCGCCAGGACGTCCTCTAGTGTGGCCTTCTTCGCCCCTTCGGTTTCCGATGTTTTCCCAGCATTCTTGCGCTGATCTTGGGGAGGAGTTTGCCTCTCATAAGCGAATTTGTCCAGTTTGGCCTGAGTAGTGCTATTCCTGGGGCCTCTGTTAGACATGGCCTTGGTTTTGTGATCGTCGCAGACCAATGTAAAAAGTCCGCGGTCAGACCAAGGAGGGCCGGTGCTTCGTTATCTTGCCGTAGTGGGCGGCCGCGCTAAGTGGTCGTTCAGCGCTTACTAATAGTAGCCACCAGTGATGCTGCCAATACCACGGATCTTTAAAGCTCCACCCGGACGGGTGGTTCCGCGGGGGTGGCTGCTGGAGGAGCCCGGATCACGACGTGCAGCCAACGCCCAAGATGGCGGGTCTGGTTGTTCGAGTTTCGGCGGTGTCCGCGGCGCCTCCGGGCGTGGCTCCACGAATGCCCGTTACCACCAGTCACCACGGGGTCCCGCTTGTATCAACGGGCCGCCGGAAGATGCCCACAGGCTGTCCTGTTAGTGCGTCCCGGACACCGGAACATCCGGCCCACCACTGCCGCCAAAAGTCTACTTCCGGTCGGATCCAAAGTATACGCAACTCCGCTGCCTCCAGGAGAGCGGTAGGCGACACCTCACACCGATCTCTGCCAAGTGATGTCGCGCTGTTCCAGGGTCTTCGCTGCTTCAAAACTGGTCCGCCAGGTGCTGCACGGACTCAGGGTCCGATCCACCACTTTAAGCACCTCGGAAATCAGGATAATTCTGACAGATTTCAGTGGGAAGCCGCCTTGTCACGGGAGCCTCTCTAAGCTGCGGCCGCCATCGTTGGCTGCTAGCCACGCCCCCATGGTTATGCTTTTTAAAAGGGGAAATGGATATTTTTTCCATTGTTGCCGCCTTAGATCTATGCCCCATGCTTCAAAGGACATGCTCATAGCAAATATTCTATCTACTATGTCCTTAGACGGCCAGGTAGTTAAAGACTCTTCTACCTCTGGATTGTTTTTTGTGCGTTTAAATTCTACAGACAGGAGATCTTGGGATGATATGTCATCCAATTCTGGGATTTCTCTCAGCAGCCGCGTTATATTACCTCTGTTCAAAAAGTCTTGACCCCCTGTTGTCTGGTATTCGGGTATGAATGACAATTTTTCGTTTGTTTCTGCTTGTATTTGAGGACTCAATTTTGCTTTTTTATCTTTTTCCGATTTTGTATTTTGTGTTGTTTCACCCTTTACGGTTATTCTTCTCTCTTGGCTCTCTTGGCTCTGAGTATGTATTATTATTTCTTCAATTGAATCGTCTGTTCTTTTAGGGTGGGTGATGGGTTCATTAGTCCTGTCCGTATTCAGCTTGTTATCCTTGTTATTTATTTTATCCGTGATTTTGTCATTGTTTGTATGTTGGAATATCTGAGTGCGCGCTGTATGTTTGTTTGCTTGATCAATGCTGCAAGTTCGTCCATGTTCGTTTGAATTAATTTTTATCGGTGTTCTTATGTTTTCCTTTTCATCTACTATTTTTATGGATTGCCTTTGGTTAGTTTTGTCTCTTACATTTTGTTTTGTATCCGCGTTGGTTGGGGCATTTTGGGACCTTATATCTTTGCTAGTTTATCCTCTGGTATTTGAGTTTCGTCTGTCTGGTGAATCATAACTATCCGATTTACACAGTCCTCTAGGACTAAAGCCCTTTCATCAACCTCGTCTTGAGTCTTGCCTTTGTCCTGGTAGCGTATGTTTTTTTTTTTTACTATTCAAATATTTACTCCCTTGTGTGTGTTTTGGTTTTGTGAAGGTAGGGCAGGTTGATGATTCTGTGATCAGGCTATTCCCATTCACTGCACTTGACTGAGCTGGTTGGTCTGGGGACTTGTCTGTATGCTTTGAATTGGTTACTTCGGAGACTAGTTTCTCTTTCTTTGAGGTGGTATGATGAAAGATGGGATACGTATGAATGTCTGTTGAAGGTTGGAATTTAAGTTGTGCCCTCCCTTTCCTAGCGCGCTTTCTTTGTATTTTTGTTAACTTGGCTTTTGCATAGGTTGTTGCGCCTTGTACCTCCTCTATGTGGCCTGCTCTATTGTCTGAATTTTCTTCACTTGTCTTACTTGTCTCTTCCTCTGCGTCGCTGTTTTGGGTAAGGTCTATTATTATGTGCTGACTCCTAATTTCCATTTCAGACTTTATTACCCCAGTGTAGCTCGTGGTTTTGATATTTTGTTTTGTAACTACTGATGATTGAACCGCCCCTAGTATGTCTTTTAGTATGACTGGTAAATTTGACATGTTGTCCACTAGTTTGCCACATACACAACTTGGCTGGATGGTCTCTGTGTGGAGTTCCTTATCCACCCTCCCTAGAAGCAGGGTTGCCATGTGGTCCAGCTTGGTATTTATACCTGAAATGTGACCCGCAATAAGGTTTATTAGGTCGATTTGAACGTCCATTTTGTCTGACTGGAAATTCAGGGCCTTGATTGCCTGGTCCAAGGTATTTAATAGTGTAGAATAGTATAATAATCTCCTTACTTATAGGAGCTTTTAGGTAGCTTTCTTCATCTATATGTCTGCCCGTGTCATTCACATTTTTGTCCCACCCATCACAGTATAGAATATGGGGCCAGTGTTAGCTCACTTTAGCCATTAGGTTACTGGTCTTTGAGCGATGGAATGCTTCACTTGCACAATGGTTACTCTACTCCCAAAAGTAGTCCACATGTACAGCTTTACAAAAATGTGTATTTTTACTGTGGTGTTGCTTTGTTTCCTCATAGTAGTTTCAGTTCTCAGTCGGCCTTCAGAGATGCCATGTCCTACATTAAAAACCTTATTTATTATTTTATTTAAGAGTTTTATAAAGTGATGGCCAAACCCGAAGGCATCGCAGCACTTTACAATGATCATGAGTCAATCGAACACCAAAAATAACCATATTAACAAATTTATTCCTGACAAAAATCCAGTTCAGGGAGGGGGGACAAAGGAGCAAGGCATGAGGTAGGTGATGCAGATGCCTTCATATTAAATTGACTATATACTGCACTGGGCAAGGTTCTACGATAAGCGGCAGCTATCCATTTGGAAAAGTTTGGTTGAGGAAGAGTTCTTTGAGCTGGTTTTTGAACTTTATAAAGGAGGGGTTAGTCGTGATATGGACTGGTATGGAGTTTGTAATGATGAAATGTCCACAAGTGATGAAGTATTTAAGAGATGCTTTATTCCAAGTTGTATAGAGAGACCCCACCAGGAGCATCCAGCATGGTGCTCAGCCCAGCCAACTGTGAACTCTCAGGCAGAACACCAACATTCTGATCGGTGCATCACATGAACATTCCATTAGAGGTAGAGAAGGATAGCATAGAGAATACCAAGATACCACATTATCCTCTCTTCTTAAACAGAAAACAAAAAGCTAAAAACAGCAACGGAGAACAGGAGGAAATGAAAGCAAGTAAATTGAGCAAAAGCGGAAAAAGGAACAGCAAAGAGAAAACACTCATAAAAAGAGAACAAAGAAAGAAGAATGGAAAAAACATATAAACCATCCTCCCTTCTTACACCATATAAACCATCCTCTCTTCTTACAGAACTTTAAAAAGAAGAAAACAATGGAAGGCACTAGAAAAGAGAAAGAACAAAAGAAACCTTCATTTCACAAAGGAAGATGAGGAAAAGTAGAGGTGAAACCTCAACAAAACACTGTAACCTCTAAGCAAAATGCAATTACGTAATGCCAGAGATAACAGTGCAAAAAGTTGCAATAAAAATACATCAAATCTGACATATTTAGCATAGAAAGCATAAAAGCACATAAATATCTAAATATGTGAATGTAAAACCTAGACTCATAAAAGTAACTGGTAAACTACCATATATGAATAAAAAAAACAAAAAAACATGTTCAAAACACTAGACAAATAATGCTATAGGACTATAACCCTAGCATAGCTCCTCTGAAGGAGACAAAAATACGCACACCCAACAGGGCATAAAAGAAAAATAGACAAGGTCCGTGTGGACAATTGACGTGGTGCCAGGTGGGACTAAAACCCACTACAATAAAATGGGACTTGAACCCCATAGCAAAAACATTTAAATAAAGTAGATGGGACTAAAACCCACTACAAACAAATGGGACTGTAACCCATCGCAAATACATAAAAATTGCGCAAGTAGGACTAAAACCCACTGCAAGCAAATGGGACTTGAACCCATAACAAAAGCATTGCAAATTAAACAAATGGGACTAAAACCCACTGCAAAAACATCTAAATTAAGCAGATGGGACTAAAACCCACTACAAGCAAATGGGACTATGACCCATCGCGAAAACATTTAAATTACACAGATAGGACTAAAACCCACAGTAACTGTAAGCAAATGGGACTGGGACCCATAGCAAATCAAACAGGTGGGACTGAAACCCACAGCAAATGTAGCGAACACATTATGCCAACTGGTATACTGGGGTGATGGGACTCAAAACCCACCCCCAACACAAAGGAAAAGAAAACATGTTTATAAAGGAAATGGGACTATGCTAACCACAGCTAAAAAGTTCAAATTTTATGGAAACTTAGCATACTGTAAAAATACACAAAAAGCAAATAATTCTCATAAACCTGTTAAAACATTTTACAATGAAAAATTTCATATGACCGTGAAGAAAAACCATATTCTTTACCCCCATTTCTTTGTTAAAGCTTGTAATAACGCAAAGACAGTGGCATGCCTGTCACCGGAATGAGGTAGACAAGCAAGTTTTATTAACACAAAACACTATTCCTTTAATGTCATTGGTGTGCCTGTCACAGTGTAAAAGTGGATGCAAGTCAAGTTAGGATTTGTATAGCGCACTACTCACCCAAAGGGTCTCAAGGCACTTGAGGGAGGGGGGTACGTTATTTATCGAATATCCAAGTTTTTAGTTGTTTTCTGAAGGAGAGGTGGTTCTGTGTAAGGCGGAGGTGGGTGGGGAGAGAATTCCAGGTCTTGGCCGCTAAGTAGGAGAAGGATCTCCCCCCCATGGTGGATCTTTGAATGCGTGGAAACGAGGCGAGGGCTTGATTGGAAGATCGTAGTTGGCGGGTGGGGGTGTAAAAGGTCAGGCGCGTGTTGAGGTATTCGGGTCCTAGGTCGTAAAGGGCTTTGTGTGCGTGGGTGAGGAGACAGAACGTTATTCTTTTGTTGACGGAGAGCCAGTGGAGGTCTTTCAGGTGACCGGAAATGTGAGCTTGGCGGGGGATGTCTAGGATGAGTCTGGCTGATGCGTTCTGGATGCGTTGGAGTTTTTTCTGTAGTTTGGCTGTGGTTCCGGCGTAAAGGGTGTTTCCGTAGTCCAGTCGGCTTGTGACCAGTGCATGGGTGACCGTCTTTCTTGTTTCGGTGGGGATCCAATGGAA
This sequence comes from Lissotriton vulgaris, assembly GCF_964263255.1. Lineage (NCBI taxonomy): Eukaryota > Metazoa > Chordata > Amphibia > Caudata > Salamandridae > Lissotriton > Lissotriton vulgaris. The sequence continues at coordinate 231,515 of NW_028246160.1, read as the reverse complement.
GATTTTTTTGAGCACACGTAGGATGTTGAAGCATGATGATGAGACGGCGTTGACTTGTCTGGGCATCGAGAGGGAGGAGTCCAGGATGAAGCCCAGGTTACGTGCGTGGTCCGTTGGTTTGGGTGCGTTTCCCAGGGCCGGTGGCCACCATGAGTCGTCCCAAGCAGAGGGGGATGATCCTAAGATGAGGACTTCCATTTTGTCCGAGTTCAGTTTTAAACGGCTGTTCTTCATCCACTCGGCCACTTCTTTCATCCCATCGTGTAGGTTGGTTTTGGCGGTGTTTGGGTCTTTGGTGAGGGAGAGGATCAGCTGGGTGTCGTCTACGTAGGAGATGATGTTGAGGTTGTGTTGGCGCGCGATGGATGCGAGGGGACTCATGTATACGTTGAAGAGGGTGGGACTGAGTGATGATCCTTGTGGTACGCCGCAGATGACTTCAGTGGCTTCCGATTTGAAAGGGGGGAGGCAGATTCTCTGGGTTCTTCCGGCGAGGAACGAGATGATCCAGTTCAATGCTTTTCCTTGTATTCCGACGTTGCTGAGGCTTTGTATAAGGGTGCTATGACAGACTGTGTCGAAGGCTGCAGAGAGGTCGAGTAGGATGAGGGCAGCTGTTTCTCCATTGTCCAGTAGAGTTCGGATGTCGTCTGTTGCTGCGATGAGGGCGGTCTCGGTGCTGTGTTTGGCTCGGAAGCCGGACTGTGATGGGTCGAGGGAGCCGTTGGATTCGAGAAAGGCGGCAAGTTGACTGTTGACTGTTTTCTCAATGACTTTCGCAGGGAATGGGAGGAGCGAAATTGGGCGGTAGTTCTTAAGTTCAGTGGGGTCTGCTGTGAGTTTTTTCAGGAGGGCGCTGAGTTTGGCATGTTTCCTGCTTTCCGGGAAGGTAGCGGAGTTGAGGGAGCAGTTGATGACATCTCGGAGATGGGGTGCGATAATGGAGTCTGCTTTGTTGAAAATGTGGTGGGGAGATGGGTCGGTTGGCGATCCTGAGTGGATGGAGTTCATCGAGCGGATGGTGTCTTCAGTGGTGATTGGGTTTCAGGCGCAGAGGTTGTTGGAGTGGGGTATTGGTTCGGAGGTGGGTGGGGTGGACTGGTCGCCAAAGCTGTTATGTATGTCAGCGATTTTGTTGGGGAAGAACAAGGCTAGAGAGTCGCAGAGGTCTTGAGAGGGAGTGATGTTGTTGGTGCCGGCGGTGGGGTTGGTAAACTCTTTGACGATGTTGAATAGTTCCTTGCTGTTGTGGGAGTTGTTGTCGAGTCGATCCTTGAATGCAGATTTCTTGGTGGATTGGATAAGTTGGTGGTGTTTGCAGGTGGCGTTCTTGAAGGTGGCCAGGTTGTCAGTGGTTGGGTTTTTTCGCCAGGCTTTCTCGAGGGTGCGACAGATCTTCTTAGAATTCTTAAGGTCATCATTGAACCAGGGGGCATTTTTGCTACCTTGCTTGATTTGATGGTTTTTCAAGGGTGCTGAATCGTCAGCGCTGTGGGTGATCCATTGTGTGAGGTTGATGGCTGCTTGGTTAGGGTCCGGCGATTTGGCAGGAGGGTTTTGGTGAAGTGATGTGAAGAGCTGGTCGGTGGTAATTTTGTTCCAGTTTCTGCGGGGAATTGGTTGTGGGTCGTGGTCTTTTTGTAGGTGAAGTGAACGCAGCTGTGGTCCGTCCAATGGAGTCCTGTGGTGTGATTGAAGGAGATGTGCTTGCTGGAGGAGAAGATTGGGTCGAGCATGTGTCCGGCATAGTGGGTGGGGGTGTCTACAAGTTGTTTGAGTCCGAGATTGGCGAGGTTGTCCAGAAGGGTGGTGGTGTTGGTGTCTTTGTTCTTTTCCAGGTGGAAGTTGAGGTCTCCCAGTAGAATGTAGTCCTCGGAGGGGAGAGCGTGTGAGCTGATGAAGTCAGTGATGTCTTCGCTGAATTTGTGTGCGGGGTCCTGGTGGCCTGTAGATGAGGGTGCCTCTGAGTGTGGTCTTGGGGTCGGTGTGGATCTGGAAGTGAATGTGTTCCGCGGCTGCGAGGTTGTCGTCGGAACTGGTCGTGATGCGGATGGTGTTCTTATGGACGATGGCGATGCCTCCTCCTGTTTGGTTGATGCGGTCCTTTCGGATGATCTTGTAGCCGTCCGGGATGGCTATGGCGATGTCGGGCGCTGATGAGGCGTTCATCCAGGTTTCTGTAAGAAAGGCGTCGTCCGGTGTTGTGGTGTCTAGTAGGTTCCATAGTTCAGTTGCGTGAATTTTAAAATGAGGAAAAGCAGTTGAACTGAAGATTGTTTCAGTGGTTCAATTTTCGCTCGATTTTCGCTCAAAAAAACATGAAAATAATGTACAAAAGGAATCTCCACAAAAATTATTAAGCTTTGGTATTGCTTGATGGTAAGCGGGTGAAACAGGCAGAACATCACCAAACCTCGTGGTGTATTCACTTGCACAAATAAAACTTCCTCTGGGCAAAAACTTTAAATAACTTAACTTCCAAAAGAGAAAAGTCGCTGCAGCACAATGTATCCATACATGAACAGTCACAGGTATTCCCCAGAAAGATTAATGTTCACTCTCACGTGATGGCACAGTACAGAATGAGCCAGGAGCAGAAAAGATTCAGGTTTAACCCATTAGAGGGCACAGCTCCAATACAGCAAAAACTAGAGTCTCCTTGTAAATAGGACAACATGCAGAGTTGGCAAATATAATGCTTACCCTCATGTGAGGATACAGCGTGAGTCCCAAAAGTCAAAACAAACAGGCTTACCCAGCGTGAGGGCACAGCTCCAATTTAAAATTTGTAGACTCACTGGTACACGGGACAACTGCCAGACTGCTCTGGGTGACCGATTGTAGGTCACTGGTGGGGTCCAGTGCTCAGCCCAGCCAACTGTGAACTCTCAGGCAGATCACCAACATTCTGAAAGGTGCATCACATGAACATTCCAATAGAGGTAGAGAAGGATAGCATAGAGAATACCAAGATACCACAGAGTTCCAAATTCTGAGAAGCATGATAAGGTTTTTTGTTTGTGAGTTTTCGGTTAGTGCTCCTAAGGTTTCTTGTCTGACCGGCCTTATTGAGTTCGGAGGCCAGGTCGGCAGGTTTACCAGTTTGCGGAGCTTTGTGTGTGAGACCAGCAGTTCTGGAGTTGGCGTGCATTTTGATTGGAAGCTATTTTAGCTCTGAGAGCAGGAGAAATTTGATCGTATTTCTTTAATCCGATCACCATCCTTGCTGTTGCATTTGGAGTTGATCTGATGGGAGCTAAGTGGGATTTTGCTGCGCCTGTGAGGGTTGTGATCACGTAATCCAATCTGGACAACACCAGGGATTGAGTGGCCTGTCTTAGGTCTATGGGTGGGATGAAGGGTTTTATTTTGTTCAGAAGGTTTAGGTTGAAGGCGCTCTTTGCGGTGTTCTTGACATGCTTGACCGTGTCCAGAGAGATTCCCAGTGATTTTACGGAGTCGGCCGGGGTGAGACTGAAGTTGAGAGCATCAATGGTTTTTAGCCATTCTGTGATTTGTGGGGTCTGCTCTTTGTTGGATATGAGAAGGAATTCCGTCTTATCTTGGTTGTGTTTCAGGTCGTTGAGGGAGAGCCAGTGTTGGATTTCTCTTAGTGACGTTTAGTCTCTGAAAGTCACCAATGGAGGAAGTTTCTAGGTAGATCTGGGTATCGTCTACATATAGGTGGAAGGGGATGTTGGCTTTTTTGAGTATGGTGGTGAGGGGCTCCATGTAGATGTTGAACAGTGATAGGGAGAGAACTGATCCTTGTGAGACACCCCTGCTTATGGGGAGTGGGTCAGACATGCAGTTTTACATTTTTATTCTTTGGGTGAGGTTTTGCAAAAAGGAGGTAAACCACTGCAGGACCACCTTCTGCTCCAACCCTTTCTCGAAGTACATTGATGAGCAGTTTGTGGTCTACCAAGTCGAAGGCTGCCGATAGATCCAGGAGTATGATTAGACAGCTTTGCTCCGTGCCTAATGATTTATGGAGATCATCTATGACGTTCAGGATCGCTGACTCAGTGCTGCAACCTTTTCTGAAGCCCGATTGGTGAGGGTCTAGAAGGTTTTTACTGTCAATGTGCTGGCTAAGTTGCAGGAGAACACATCTTTCCAGGATTTGGGCTAAGAATGGGTCCATTGGAGACAGGCCTGTAGTTACTGAGATCGTTTGGGTCAGAGCCTATTTTTTTTAGTAATGGCGTGACTTGGCTGATTTTGAGACAGTCTGGCATGGCCCTGGTTCTCAGGGAGCTATTTATAATCTTGGTCCCAGAGCGGGGCTAGGGAGAGTTTGAGCTTCTTAGCCAGTCAGGCAGGATTGGGGTCGGAAGAGTGGGATGAGGATTTGGCACTGGTCATCATTTTAATGACCTCTGCTTCGGGGATGGGATTAAAAGATTTCTAGTAGTTAGGGGGGTGCACTGCACAGGTGGGTTGTTTCCTTTGAAAGGGGGTAGGATTTTGTTGGTTGGCCGGCGGCCAGGGAGAGCTCAATCTTGTTGAATTTGTCATTAAAGAAATTGGCAAAGTTATTGCATAGGTCTTTGGAAGCCTGAACAGAGGAGGGGCGGGGGTGGTTGGATGTTTGTTGTGTAATACGATTAAAGACTTCTTTGGGCCGATTTTTGGCATTATTTAGTGCATTACAGAAGGAAGTTTTTTCATTCTTTTTTTGAAAACCTTTATTTGACATTTTCAACCAGATACAAACACGGGCCTACAACCCCCAGGGCTGGCCGCTAAGCAATTGCAACACAATATTACGATCAAAACTTCAGACCCAGCCTCCCGGGGAGCATAGTCGCTACTGAGAAGTGTGGCTCAATGGTTAGAGCGGCAGACCCTGATGCAGAGGTCTAGCCCGGGACCAGGGTTCAATTCCACGCCTCGGCGGGTCTTGGGCTCAAAAAAATTCCACGGACCTGATAATTCTCGCCTCGGTGCCTATTCCAATCATGGAGCCCCACTCTGCAACTCTGGGCAATAGCTTGCTTAATCTTCACAACGGCCCCCACAACGCTAAGGATGCCTGGCCTCCACCTTGGGGGTGCCCAGGAGTGGACGCCTCACAGTGAAAGCCAGGATGGGTTCCACAGCGGTATTCGTACAAGCGCCTTGAGACCCTTGCGGGTGAGTAGTGCGCTATACAAGTATCAATTTACATTTTACATTTACTTCCACAATGCGTACTGGTTGGAAGACATATCAAATTGGGAACAGGATACAAAAGGTTTCATTTTATAATATAAAATAGAAGGATCAGGTGCCATACACTATCTCAAGTTATGGAGAGGGGGCGAGCGAAATAGCAATGTGTCCACAGTTAATTTGTTTTCATGTAGGTCAGTGGCGTTAAAGCCAATGACACCCGGATAAACAAGAATACTATTACGGTTCGCGCCAACATTTATGCCCGCCCCGTGGCCCCGAAACATCGCGAGAGTTGAGGCACAGATGTGAAAGCAAAGATGGACGGAACAATGGACCAACTACACTGACCCGGAAAAAGAGAAAAGAAAAGGCCAAAGAAAGATAAGAAGAGAAAAAAGGCCATAGAACAAAGAGAAAACAAAACTCCCATCCCCCAACCCCCCACCCTGCACCCCTGCAGATGACTACGGCCTACCCCCCTAGCAGCGTGCCTGTCTCCCAAGAACCGAGACCCGAAGTATAGAAGGAACAGGGAAAAAGGAAAAAGAAATTAAACCCCACCCGAAGAGGGGAAATGGAGGAGGGCTTTATTCAACGCACTCCCGGTCTCTCGCCCCCGTCGTAACCAACCCCGCCCCGGACTCCGTTAATTCAATAAAACAATCCTGTTAACCATAATACCACAAAGAACAACCCAGACAACAATCTCAGCCTTGGCCCCGTCGAGTAAATTCGCTGAGTCCATCATGGGAAGAAAGCCCTGTCCTCAAAAGAAATTAAACCCCACCCGAAGAGGGGAAATGGAGGCAGGCTTTATTCAACGCACTCCCGGTCTCTCGCCCCCGTCGTAACCAACCCCGCCCCGGACTCCGTTAATTCAATAAAACAATCCCGTTAACCATAATACCACAAAGAACAACCAAGACAACAATCTCAGCCTTGGCCCCGTCGAGTAAATTCGCTGAGTCCATCATGGGAAGAAAGCCCCGTCCTCAAAATGTCAAAAGGTACACAGAAGTTTACAGAACAGGGGTCCACAGATGAAAAAAGAAAAGCAGGTCCCAAAGTAGTCGGCTGGTACCAACGATGCCCCTCCCCGTCTCCGAAGCCAGGCTTTATCCTATCCGCCATCTTCATAGACCGACTGGGGAGGGGGGTCGACACAGTCCAAAACAGTTCACAGTACCAATTAAAAGGATCCGAAGTGGGGACAGCATGTAAATGTTCCGACAGTGGCAAAACCGGAGATTCCAACGGGTTAATTGAGTCACCAAGCACATTACTTTCGGGTAGCTCCACTGCGATAGGGGCAAATACAGCTTCCAGCGCCGGGTCTAAGTACGCCACCGGGGCGTCAATCGAAAGGCGAGCTGGCCGCCGGGTCTCGGGCGTCAAGTCAGGATCCGGTCTCGATCCTTCGATTCCATCCGCCGCCAACAACAGGCTGCAGGTCTGGGCGTTAACAGTCTCCTTGAGTGCCACAAGGGCCTCCAGCACCGTCCGCAATGATGGGCCACTTTGAGCCTGCTCCGTCAGCCTCCATTTGTCCTCAGGCATGGTGTTCCCCACGGAGAGGCGCCTTCTCCGGGGGAATATTAGGCGGAGCAGGGATGAGCCATGAGGGACAGACTGTTAGCGTGCAGTGAGATTCCAACCCAAGGGGCACCGGCGATATGAATGCCGGACCCCTGGCACGGGACCTCCGCAACACAGCACCGTGCGTCACTCGTCACCTCACCTCCTATAGAACACCAGGCAGCAGATGGTAGCAGGGCAATCCCAAAATTTCGAATGTTCCAGAGACCGGACCCAACCGCATTCAACCGTCCCTTGTTGTTCAACTCGGACCCGGCTAGGCCAGCACTCGAGACCCCGGCTTCTCGGCAGGGTTAGGCCTCAAATCGGTCCTCGACGTTACTCCGCTCCACGATGTCGGAGAAACTCCGGGATCACATCATCAGAGTGCAAATCGGGTCACACACACGGATCCGGGGCAGGAAATCAGGATAGGTGACAGGATAGTAGAGCGTAGGACGGAGGTCAATCAAGGCATTTATAGAGCGCACTACTTACCCGGAGGGTCTCAAGGCGCTTGGGGGGGGGGGGTGCCGCTACTGCTCGAACATCCAGGTCTTGAGTTTCTTCCTGAAGGAGAGGTGGTCTTGGGTCAGGCGAAGGTCGGTCGGGAGGGTGTTCCAGGTCTTGGCGGCCAGGTAGGAGAAGGACCTTCCTCCTGTTGTCTCTCTTCGGATGCGGGGGACGGCGGCGAGGGCGTGGTTGGTCGATCGGAGGTGGCGTTTGGGAGCGTAGAAGTTGAGGCGGTTGTTGAGGTAGCTCGGGCCTTGGTCGTGTAGGGCTTTGTGTGCGTGGGTGAGGAGACGGAAGGTGATTCTCTTGTTGACGGGTAGCCAGTGCAGGTCTCTCAGATGTCCGGAGATGTGGCTGCTCCGGGGGATGTCGAGGATGAGTCTGGCTGAGGCGTTCTGGATCCGCTGGAGTCTCTTCTGGAGCTTGGCGGTGGTTCCGGCGTAGAGGGCGTTGCCGTAGTCCAGTCGGCTGGTGACGAGGGCCTGGGTGACCGTCTTCCTGGTCTCGGTGGGGATCCACCGGAAGATCTTCCGTAGCATGCGCAGGATGTTGCAGCACGACGAGGAGACGGCGTTGACTTGTCTGGTCATGGAGAGGGAGGAGTCCAGGATGAAGCCCAGGTTGCGTGCGTGGTCTGTCGGTTTGGGTGCGGTGCCCAGGGCGGGGGGCCACCAGGAGTCGTCCCAGGCGGAGGGCGAGGAGCCCAGGATGAGGACTTCCGTCTTGTCTGAGTTCAGTTTCAGGCGGCTGGTCGTCATCCACTCGGCTACGTCTTTCATCCCTTTGTGGAGGTTGGTTCTGGCGGCGTCGGGGTCGTTGGTCAGGCAGAGGATCAGCTGGGTGTTGTCGGCGTAGGAGATGATGTTGAGGTTGTGTTGGCGTGCGATGGCCGCAAGGGGGCTCATGTAGACGTTGAAGAGGGTGGGGCTGAGCGAGGAGCCCTGAGGAACGCCACAGATGACTTCTGTGGCTGCAGATCTGAACGGTGGTAGGCGGACTCTCTGTGTCCTTCCAGCGAGGAAGGAGATGATCCACTCCAGTGCCTTCTCCTGGATTCCGGTGTTGCTGAGGCGCTGCACTAGGGTGCGGTGGCAGACAGTGTCGTACGAAGCGGAGAGGTCTAGGAGGATGAGGGCCGCTGTTTCACCGTTGTCCAGCAGGGCTCGGATGTCATCGGTGGCAGCGATGAGGGCGGTCTTGGTGCTGTGGTTGGCTCGGAAGCCAGACTGCGAGGGGTCGAGGGATCCATTCGTCTCGAGGAAGGCGGCCAGCTGCTTGTTGACGGTCTTCTCGATGACTTTGGGAGGAGCGAGATGGGGCGGTAATTCTTGAGTTCGGTGGTGTCCGCTGTTGGTTTCTTTAGTAGAGCGCTGAGTTCGGCGTGCTTCCAGCTCTCAGGGAAGGTGGCGGTGTCGAAGGAGGAGTTGATGATGTCCCGCAGGTGGGGTGCGATGACAGCGTCGGCCTTGTTGAAGACGTGGTGGGGGCACGGGTCGGTCGGGGATCCGGAGTGGATAGAGTTCATCGTGCGGATGGTGTCTTCTGTGTTGATCTGGGTCCAGGCGCTGAGGGTGGTGGTGGGGGCGTTGGTGCGGTCGTTGGGAGCGTTGTTTGTGGGCTGAAGCTGTTGTGTATGTCCGCGATCTTGTTGTGGAAGTAGGAGGCGAGGGAGTTGCAGAGGTCTTGCGACGGGGTGATGTCGTTGTTTCCGGCGTTGGGGTTGGAGAGCTCTTTCACAATGTTGAAAAGTTCCTTGCAGTTGTGTGCGTTGTTGTCGAGCCGGTCCTTGAATGCTGTTTTCTTGGTGGCGCGGATCAGTTGATGGTGCTTCTGGGTGGCGAGCTTGAGGGTGGTCATGTTGTCCGGTGTTGGCTCTCTTCTCCAGGCTTTCTCGAGGGCTCGGCAGTTCTTCTTGGAGCTCTTGAGTTCGTCGGTGAACCATGGGGCCTTCTTGCTGATGGGTCTGCTAGGCGGGGTCCTCAGTGGGGCGAGGACGTCTGCGCAGTTGCTGATCCACTTTGTGAGGTTGTCGGCGGCCTGGCTGGGGTTCGCTGAGCTGGCGGGAGGGTGCTGGCTCAGGGAAGCGGCGAGCTGGTCTGCTGTGATCTTGTTCCAGTTTCTTCGAGCAACCTGTTGCTGTTGGTGGTGGATCGTGGATCTTCTGAAAGTGAAGTGGACGCAGCTGTGGTCCGTTCAGTGGAGTCCGGTGGCGTGGCTGAAGATGATGTCCTTGCTGGATGAGAAGACAGCGTCGAGTGTGTGTCCGGCGAGGTGGGTGGGGGTGGTCACCAGCTGCTTGAGTCCGAGGTTGGCGAGGTTGTCAAGCAGGGTGGTGGTGTTGCGATCATTGTTGTTCTCCAGGTGGAAGTTGATGTCCCCCAGGAGGATGTAGTCAGCGGATGGGAGGGCGTGCGGGCTGATGAAGTCAGCGATGTCTTCGCTGAATTGTGTGCGTGGTCCCGGGGGTCGGTAGATGAGGGTGCCTCTGAGGGTGGTTCTGGGGTCCGTGTGGATCTGGAAGTGCAGGTGTTCGGCGGTTGTCAGGGTGTCGTCGGTGTTGGTCGTGATGCGGATGGTGTCCCTGTAGATGATGGCGATGCCTCCTCCCGTCTGGTTGCCTCGGTCTCTTCGGGTGATCTTGTAGCCCTCTGGTATGGCGATGGCGATGTCGGGCGCTGAGGAGTCGTTCATCCAGGTTTCCGTGAGGAAGGCGACGTCAGGATCTGTGGTGTCGAGGAGGTTCCAGAGTTCGATGATGTGTCTGTGGACGGAGCGGGTGTTGAGTAGGATGCACTTGAGGTGGTTGCTGCTGGTGATCGGCTTGGCGGGTGCTGGTGCGGGGCAGGTCCGGATGCAGGAGAACTTGCAGGCGTGACAGCTGAAGGGTCCGTGGGTTCGTCTCGGGGTGGCTCAGTAGCATCCCGGGATTCAGCCGGTGTTGAGTGCGCTGAGGGTGGCGGCGTCGTACGTCCGGCGGGTGGGCTGGGGTCCTCGCTGGCCAGGGGTCCTAGCACTGGGCGCGGTCCAGGTGCGGACGGGCGCAGACGGGCTTACCTTTGGCGCACCTTCGGCGCTCAATCGGTGCTCCCGCTGCGCGCGTCCGCTGCGCGGTCGCTCAGGGGGCGTCATAAGAAGGGGGACGGGAGGGCGGGTCTGCTGGGCTGGGCGAGCGACTGGGCCAATGGGCCGGTGGTGGGCGGGGCCTGCAGGGGGCCAGCGGCGGGAAAAAGTGGCGAGCGGCGGGAAAAAGTGGCGAGCGGCCGGCTCAGCTGTGGCTGGGCCGCTCGGGGGTGCTGGGGGGCGACGGAGTCGGCAGGCAGGATCAGCAGGCGAGGCGGCAGGCAGGATCAGCAGGCGAGCAGGTGAGGGAGCAAGGGGGTGACCCGGCCTCGAGAGGCACAGTGGTCACTCACGCGGCTACCAGGCTCTCCCCTTAAGAAGGGGGACGGGAGGGCGGGTCTGCTGGGCTGGGCTGGGCGAGCGGCTGGGCCAATGGGCCGGTGGTGGGCGGGGCCTGCAGGGGGCCAGCGGCGGGAAAAAGTGGCGAGCGGCCGGCTCAGCTGTGGCTGGGCCGCTCGGGGCTGCTGGGGGGCGACGGAGTCGGCAGGCAGGATCAGCAGGCGAGGCGGCAGGCAGGATCAGCAGGCGAGCAGGTGAGGGGGCAAGGGGGTGACCCGGCCTCGAGAGGGGGAGACTATGCCGGGAGACTATGCGGCCATCTTGGTTGGTGTCGTAGCTCCTCCCCCAAGTTTTTGCATTCTTAATGTGTGTTTCTATATTTCCAGAGTTCAGATTTAGGTTGATCAAGGTGGATTGTGGATGGGTTGTTCCCAAGAGTCTTTCTGTGGCTCTTAGTTGTCTTCGTTCTGAGTTTGGGTCTGGTTTGAACCAAGATCTCGATGGAGTATTCCTGACTGTTTTAAGGGAGCTATTTTGGCAAGAATGGAAGTCATTGGTGCATTGTAGAGTGAGGTAAGTTCAGTTGTAGAAAGGTTGCATGAGGTGGTGGGAAGGAGTAAACTTATCCTTTCTTCCAGGTCGTCTAGGGGAATCTGTCTTGGGTTTCTTGCCCAACGGGGGGGGACTCCTGTGTGCGGGGTAGGCAGTGGGTCATTTGGTTTATGTGGAATAGAATGGTGTGGTGGTCGGACCAGTCAACAGTAAGGATGTGATCAATGGTGACTATATCCTCGTGAGCTATAATGGCATCCAGGATTGAGCCCCTGTTATGGGTTTGTTCTGTGCAGTGTTGGATAAGATTGGTGTTGTGTAGCAGTTCATTTAAGGATTGGATCAGAATTCTTTTCGTCATTCCAGTGTAGGGTGAGGTAACCCAGTATATGATGTTGGAGTCTAAGAGTGAGTAGTGTGTTATAAAGTCGGACAGGTGTTCTCCAAATGATGGCGTGTTGTCTGGTGAATGGTATAGGAAATGACAGTAGAGCATTTTGTTGTCCTTCGTCTTAATGGCAGAGGTTACATAATTAAATGTGTTGTAGTTGAAGGAGTCCAATTCCGTTACAGAGATGTTGTTCTTGTGGATGATTACAATACCCCCACCTCGGTGGTTCTTTCTGTCTTTATTGATGATTGAGAATCCCGGGGGCAAGTATGTCGAAGAGAGGGGATGATTCATTTAACCAAGTTTCTGTGATGAACGTGTTGTCTATCATGGTTGAGGATGGTTTCAGCCAGTTCTGTTGCATGTTTGGTAGCTGATCTACAGTTAATGAGCATGCAGTTGGTTGTCCCCTTGTTGTGCAGTTTCTTTGTTAGGGGAGCCATGGGGATATTGGTGAGGAAGGCTGGAGGCCTCGACATTCTACGTGGGGTACAGTCTCTACAAAATCCAGTGAAAACCTGGATCTTGGAGCAGGGTTAATCGTTGAAGATGCAACATAAGAGTTGGCGAGATCAATCGCCTCTCTGGCGGACATTGTGGCACTTGTTCTTTTAGGTCTCTGTGGCTGGTTCAAGAGGGGGGTTGTGTTCCATCTGTGTTGTTGAGCCTTAGGAGGCCTTGTGTGTTTAGTGTTAGTAACTGTGGGTGTGGTGTGTGGGCATTGGGTAGGTTCCTGAGGTGTGGAAAGGTGCAATAAGATTGCGTTGATGCCCTCTATTATGATCTCTAGCTGGTTTTCCAGTAGAGCACGTCTGAGTCGTATTTGAGGATGAGTTGGTAGTGGAGTTAGGGTTCAGGATGTCCTGAGTGTGGTTGACCCTGGACGGAGAGAGCTTATCATTAGGTAAGTGGCTCATATTGTTACTGTTGCCTATGTTGCCCCTGAGGATGGCCGTGGGCGAGTGGAGTGGAAAATCACATTGCAATTCACGCAGCATCTTCAGGAGTGCCGGAGAACAGTGAGAGTTAAGAGTCATTGTCTGAGGCACAGTTTCACTAGTTGATTGTTGGCAATAGAATTGTTGAGAGGAGGAGGAGAGGTGGAGATCGTCAAGGGGTTGGAGAGTCTCAGCGGAGACATACCTCAGGTTTGTTCTGGAAGAAAGGTATGTATATTGCGAGTCAGGGGAAGTGGAGGAGAGGGAGAGAGTGGCGTTGGGGTGAGATAAGTTAGGGGTGGTGGAATGTGTCATGTGATTGTTTTGAGAATTGTCCAGGGGGTAAGTCGGTTGGGGTATGGGGAATTGTTTTTTTTTTTTTGAAAACCTTTATTATATCGTTCAACACAAGATACAAGAGTAACCCCGCAGCGGCAGGGGCCGGTACCACATGCATGTAACACGGATCAGGAAAGCCAATAACACAGCTCTTCAGCCGACAACCCATGGGTCCGGCAGCGGTAAAGGATAGACAATGTATCGGAAACATTTCGAATCAAGGATAGGAGTAGGGTTTCATTTTATATTTAACGCCCCCCCCCCGCCCCCCCAGAACGAAATAAAGAAGATGATACAGGATAGCCAGAGCTACACGTTCGGAGATATAAGATATGCGGGTAGGTGTTAAAAGCAGTCGTGGATCAAAATAGGCCAACAGTAAAAACGCAAGCGCCAGTAAGTTCACTAAGGGTAAGAACTAAGCTACCTATATATCATCATAGCCACCCACTCCATACCCCGCCCACTCATATACATCAGGATGAAACCGAAAGTTATCGCGACCGGACCCTGCGAGAAAAAGAAAAAGAAAAGGGGCCATAGAACACAACAAAGGCAAAATAACAAACCCCCCCACACCCCCCACCCTGCTACCCTGCAATGGCTACGGCCTACCCCACTAGCAGCGCGCCTGTCACCCAGAGGAATACTCGAAAGAGAGTAGAGAAGAAAAAGGGGCCATAGAACAAAGCAAAGGCAAAATAACAACCCCCCCCACCACCCTGCACCCCTGCAATGGCTACGGCCTAACCCACTAGCAGCGTGCCTGTCGCCCAGAAGCATCCCTAAAAGAAGGAAACAGTGGAGGAGGAGAAACAAAAACACACACTCCCGGACTCCCCTCCCCCCCACCAGATGCGACCCCCCGGAAACAAATTCAAAAGAAGGGGCAGCGAAATACACAATCAATCCGGGGAAGTACCAAACATACCACTCGACTCCCGCAGTTCACAGGTCACAATCCCAGCAGCCGATTACATTATTGTCCCGTGTCCTGAAAAGCCCCACAAGTTAACCCTGGCCAGTACGAGTGTTCACTGGAGCAATCGTAACCCAGGCCACAGCAGCAGTGAGAGCGGTCAAGCTTTCATGGAGATTCAAGTCAGTACGAACAAGCCAGTTAAAGGATAAAAGTTCACAGTCTACACAAAGCAGGTGAGGAAAAGCGTGGCAGGATGATAAAACTCTCCAATAGTCACAGGTGATCTTGTTGAGGCAGTCAAGGTTGTCCATAGTGATGTTCGGCGAGATAGGGCTCAAGCAGGGAACGCTGACAATGTTCACGGGCGCGCAATCTGTATTATAGGAATCCGCAGCGCCAAAGGAATCCGGCTCCTGCACAGGGACCTCAAAGTCAGATATACGATGTTCCGTTGATAGCACCGCTGGCTGCGATGATGTCAAAAAGCCACTGTCTGGTCCCCGGCAAAGATCGTCCATCGTTACAGACAGTGCCCGGTAGTTGACGATGATCAGTGAGTGGAGCGCTCTAATGGCCGCCATTACGGCGTGCAGCGGTGGCATGTCTTTTGTCCCCTCCATCTCCTCTCGCAAGCAACAGATCAGGATGCAAACCCCCGGAGGCCGGCTTTCCGGGGTGGCAGGCAAATCTGGAGCGGACACCAACAACGGGCGCTCTACCTCACGATGTTGCTCCTTCGGCGCTGATCAGTGCTCCCGTCCGCACCCCCACGGCAAGCTTACTGTGTCTCCAGGCGTCGGATACGGGGCCAGCAAACGATGTGACACGCCGTAGCGTGTGTGTTGCAGGCAGGATACGAGATCGCCGTCAAAGACCAGGGAGATTATATCCCCGTTCGGGAGACCGGACAAAGCCCAAGGTTCCAGCCGATGTTGTTCAGTTCCAGCCCGGATGAATTGGAAATAGAGGCCCCGGCTTCAGCTCCGGGGTAGGCCAAGAATGAAACACGGCATATCTCTGTCACCTGGTATGATAAAAAGTTCGGGATTGCGCCTTCAGAGTCAGCTACTCCTCACACATATGGGAGTCCGGTGTAAAATCAGGATAACTTGCAGGATATACGAGCTGCTGGTGGAGGTCGGCGGAGCCGGGAGCTTAAGCGGCCATCTTGCTTGCTAGCGTAGCTCCTCCTCGGGGTATGGGGAATTGTTAGAGTGGGAATGGTGTAAATGAGTGAAGTCATTGCGTAGGGTGGGGAAAAGGGAGTCAAATGAATCTAGGTTGTCATTGTTGGCGTGGATTAGGACTGTACCGTTGCTGTAGATGGTTGCAAAGGTGTGGCCACTTCGCTTAGGGCAGTTGGAGATTGAGGTTCTAAGTTTGCAGCTGAGAGCGGTGCTAGTAGTTTTGGATATGTGAAGGTGGATTCTAAGAATGGTTTTCCATTTCGCAGGGCTCTGGGTGTGGAAAATGAGATCCATTTTCTGCTGGTCTTTGGAGGAGCATTGGTATATGTCAGCAAATAGTGTTTCCGGGTGTTGTCTAATCTGCCTGTGTTTGAAGTTTCTTTTCTCTTTGAGTGAAAGATTGGGAGGGAAGATGATGGAGAAAGAGTTAGGTCCATGGGGTTTTAGGCAATTCAGTGCCTAGGCGCGGAAGGAAGTTAGAGTGGAAGGTATCATTATGTCTTAGTTAGTAGGGTAGGTAGCCACCCAGATCTCTCCTCAGTCTATTGGACTTAGAGGGGTAGAACTAGGAGGTGTCCGGGCCTAGAGTCAGCGCGTCACACTAGAGGCAAGGAACTTTGTATACATATCGGGATTCAGGAAGACTGTAATTCAATGTCTTAAACTGATACAGGAGTTGGATCATAAGTTAATCGTAATTGACGTAAGTGTCCTGATGGGCTGCCATCTTGGGGTCAGGTGATCAAGTTAAGTCAAGACCCTTCACCGTTATTGAGTTCAGTCAGCTAGCTCAGGGAGCCCTGAGTCTGCGACAGAGAATTCCTAAATGAGGTGCAATGGAGTTGCTATTTTGTTTTTGTTTATTTCTTATTTTTTGTTATTGACTTCTGTGTTCAAGAGAGGCATCAGGGAACTGTTGTAGAAGGCTGGTGCACGTTCATTCCCATGTTCTATTTAGAAACAAGCAGACCTGAAGATGTCTAAAGGCTTTTCTCGGCTATGATCTTGAGGAGCCGCCATCCTAGGGTCAGTCAGCTGACTCAGTTTGATTACTCGGGGGCGTCCTTGTTCAAGAGAGGCATCTGAGAAATGTCAAGGAGGGCTAGTGAGCGTTCATTCCCATTATTCCATTGCCAAGCAGGCAGGGAGTCATGTGTGTGTTACGCGCGCTCTTTTCTAGTTACGGTTACAAAACCGGCAGATCTGAAGATGGGTGCTGGCGTGTCTCTGCTCTGGTCCTGAGGGGCCGCCTGAAATGTTGCAAAAAGCTAGAGCGTGTTCATTCACAGTTTCGCTATCAAGATCAGCAGATCGGAAGATGGCTGCCATCTTTGCTCAGCACTGGTCCCACGGAGCCGCCATCTTAGGGTCAGGCGACCGGGTTACTCGTGTCCTTGCGCCTCGCTGTGGCCAGCAATTCACATAAATGATTCAGTGGTCCAGTGAGCAGACCCTGGCTTCATGGGTACTCACTGGCGTTGCCCTCCGGTCCTGATCTGCCGATGGCTGCCCTCCGGCAAATCACACGATTCCGGTTCACCTCCCTTGTGCTTCGGTGAGTTTGCGAGGGGGGGCAGCAGGGATTTACAGCGGAAGAGAGATGGCTGTGCCGCACTGTCGGTTGTGATGTCCGCTGGACCCTCCCCGGCATCAGTTTCAGCTCTAGAGACAGCGAGGTGCGGATCGCCATTCCCTGTAGTGGGCATACAGCGCAATTCTGTTTCACCCCTTTTGTGACTTGGTGAGTCCTGGTAGTCGTAGGGTTTGCGAAGGGGGGGGTGTAGGAGAGTAGGGTCTGCAATCCTATGATCACCCGGACTTTTTGCTTTTGTTTCACTGGTTTACGACTTTCTCGGGCTGTGGGCCTGCCAATCAGACCCACAGCCCAGCTGTTCTCTCACTAAATTGTATGTGTACCTTAGGTGCATTACCCAATTGGAACTGGGCCACCTTGTCAGACCCTGTAACTCAGGGCATCGGTGTACCCAGGGCCTACCAGGGGCTGAAGCATGTATTATGCCACCCCTGGATGGCCATCTAAAACTGACACAACTGGCTGCACGACAGCTGGGGCAACGTAGCGTACTCGTTCGTTGCTTTAGGTATAGTATCCCTATATCTAACCTCACAATGGACACCCGGGTTCCTATCAGTCACTCCTATGGCAGGCCTTAACAATCCTGAAGGCAGAGTGCATGGACCCGTGTGAATTGGGCTCTGGCACGAGCCGAGCCCGGTTGCAGCTTGCGGAACCAAGACCCAATGGCTGTTCCATGATAACGCGTATCATATCGGTAACTTCGGTATTGCGTTATCAAGACATGTCGAGTAAGGTGTCATACGAATCGGGATGCTGCCCCCTCACCAATTCTGGCGATGAGGTTAGCATTCCGCCCTTCTAGAGGGACACGACATGTACGTAACTGTGAACCCCGGTTAAAGTTAACTGAAGCCTCAGTTCCACAAAATGGACGCTGCCACCACAGACACAAGTCTGACCTCCTGCTGCTGGGAGTCCTTCCAGCGAGGAGAGCTCGGACAAAGGGTTTCCTGTCAAGGGCGGTGTTCGCACCGTCCCAGACAAGGTTTGTGTATTCTGGGTAGGTAGGGCTTTGCGAGAAGGTGACTGCGGAGTGGCACCCCGGTGCTCACTACGCATCTGCCGGCTAGAACCAGTTCCAGGGGCGCGCAGCCCCTGACCTGGGGAAAGTCCAGCAGGGGGAGAAGGGTGTAACTACCCCCCTTCCTGGTCCCACCCTTAGGGCAGGACCTAGTCATGTACCCACCCCTTTCTTTAGGATAAAGGCCGGAGCGGGGACCCTTCCAAATCAGATCATCTTTGAATCAAGAACTACTTTCTACGAAAGGACATTCAAGACTCTTCTCAAGATTTCTCCCTTGTGGCTAAGGAGTAGTCACCCTGCATCCGCCGGCACCATCTAAGAACTCTGCGGTTTGCTGCAAGTCCTTCCTCAGGAACCCGACGACCCAGCTCGACGAGAACCGGCTTCCCTGGCACCTCTGACCTCTACCCACGTCGTCAGCTCAGCTGAGATCTGTGGGTGCGACGAGACCTCGAGGGACCGGCCATCATCAAAACCTGCACGCTTTCTTAAACCAGCACGATCACCGAAGGATTCCTCTGGTGAGTGCTCTGGGGTCCGAGAAGCCCCGACCCTGAGCCGCTCCAGCACCGAAGTGCAGCCCCCCAGCATCTCCACGATCTGCGTGGGGCCCTTTTGCTCGCCGCTCAGCACGTTGTCTGGTCACTAGCCGCTGGCTTGTGCCCTTCTTTGACGACACCCGACAACCAACGCTGCTGGTCTGGTTGTTCCAGACTGGCCTTTGCTTCCTTCTTTGAGAGAAGCACCCCGGACCCTCCCGGTCCACTCAAGACGCCATTTTAGGCCCACCTCGTGGCCCTGAAATCTGCCGAGGCTTGTTGCCCCAATCCTGGGCCCAGCGACGCCGACAGCATCAATCTTCGTGGGACAGCTCGCACCTCCATCCTGGTCGCCGACAACGCCTCCTGGTCCGTGAGACTGCAGAGCCTAGCGTCGCCCACTCACCTTGTCGAGGTGACGGCCAACCGGTGCCTTCCTGGTACCCTCTGACTACTGGCTAGTAGTACGAACTTGGTCCCCTCTGCTTTCAGGTATCGACGATCTCTGATCCAGGCTTGGATCTCTACGAACTATTCAGCACTGGTCGCCGGCCAGCAACTCCTTTCTTCCGGCTCCTGGCTCGTCAGCGAAGACCCCGACGCCTGTAAGACTTATGCAGCCGCAGCCCTCGTGGCTAGGTAACTTCGGCACTCCGGTGTCCGCATAGCCTCCTTACTCTAGGGTCCTGAGTCCCTCGCTTCCGACTTGCCTTATCGGGTCCGCCCGAGACCATTAGAACTTTCCGTGCCCTCGGGCATTTGTTTTAATTGTGCACTTGAAGTATTTCTCTAAAAGCTTTGGTTCTGTGCTTAGTACCCTGTCCTCATAAAGAGTACAGGGCTGTTGTGATTCTTAATAAATATACTGTTTATTTTCATAACACTTGTGTGGTGTCCTTTCACTTGGGGTTCGAAGGGTATGTGATGGTATAACAGCTGGCTTAACACGCCCTCTAGAGTTTAGCCCGAAGACTGCTCGTATCCACGCTACTAGGATAGCTGGTCTAAGGTTGACTTACAACCAATCACCATAAGGGTCGTTTGGACCGATGCATAGTGGTCGCTAGAATAGCGAACGCTGCATATCGGGCCAACTTCTCACATTGGTGGCAGCGGTTGGGATTTGAGCTTGCTGTTGTTTTACCACGCATATCCTAAGAACATCTTGTGAAAGATCGCATAAGTACTCCAGGTACATATAACTTAGCTTAGAATACTCTGAGTTCTACTGAACCAGCTGTTGTAGCTCCTCAAGGCGTAGCACACCTTGGCTACAACTCTTAGCAAGGGATCAGTAGGTAAACCCATAGTGTAGGTAGGTGCATCACTTACACCACACTAGAAGCAGCATGTCAGACAAAGGAGGAAACTCTGAGTCCCCCCTTGTGTCAGTCGACCTTCCACAGGTCACCTCCAGATATGCCGCACTTAGCTTCCACGAGATGCGACAGATCTGTACATCTCGAAAGCTAAAACAGGGTGCAAACCCTACCATTCCTTTTCTGATTGGTCTCTTGGAGACTTATGATGCCAGGAGGGCGGGTAACACCGACCCTTCTCATCCAGAAGTGGATATGCCTCCCCTCGAGGGAACCCGAGGTGACCCTGACCTTATCCATCTCTCCGCCGAGGGCGAAGAGGAGGACGAGGATCCAGAGACATCTGGGGACGAGGCAGACGAAGGTCCAGTCTTAGTTAGTCAGCTAACTCAGGACAACTTAAGCCGGCACGAGATTGGTACTAGGAGACCCCTGGGCACTCTCTCGGGCCAGCTTAACATTGGGAACGGACGAGTTAGATCTCTGTCAAGAGGCTCTAACAGATCTGTTCGAACCAATGGCTCTTGAGGCTCTGCTCGAAGAGGGATGACATCACCTCAGAGGAGAGTGTACGAAGCGAAGGAGCGGGAAGTCAATCTGCGGATCGAAAGGGAAGAACTTGCCCTAGCCAAAGAGAGACTCGCCTTTGCTCGAGAGCAAGAGTTGAGTGGGACAATTCCCACTGGTGGCAGCATTCCCCCACGGGAACCCAGGAGTTTAGACACTAAGCACCTGAATAAGATAGTGCCCCCCTTTAAGCAAGGGGACGACATCCACAAATGGATTACTGCTTTGGAGCGGGCCTGCACTGTACAGTGCGTCCCCCAGAGTCAGTGGGCAGCTATCTTGTGGCTCTCCTTTGAAGGTAAAGGTAGAGATAAGCTCCTCACCACAAGGGTAGAGGATGCTAACAATTACCAGGTCCTGAAGAACACACTGATCGATGGGTTCGGCCTAACCACTGAGCAGTACAGGTTGCTGTTCAGGGATACCCAGAAAACTCAGTCTCAGGACTGGTCTGATTTCGTTGATTGTGCCACTAAGGCTTTGGAGGGCTGGTTGCTGGGCAGTAAGGTTACTGATTACACAGGATTGTATAATTTGATCATGCGAGAACAGATTTTAAACAATTGTCAGAACCAGTTGTTGCATCAGCACCTTGTCGACTCGGATCTGACCTCGCCCCAAGAATTGGGAAAGAAGGCAGACAGATGGGTCAGAACAAGGGTTAAGCAAAACCAGGGCCAGAACCAGGGTGGTCAGAAGAAAGCAGACCAGAAGGGTAAAGATTCGAAAGGGGAACAAAATGACCAGAAGTCTTCGACAGGTCCCCAACAACCCAAAGAGGGGGGGGGTCAGGCTTCCCAGAAACAAAAGAATCAAGAAGGCCAATCGAAAAGGTGGTGCCAATACTGTAAAAGTAAAACTCACTGGTTTAGTGAGTGCACCAAGAAAGGAGGGCAGACTCCTGCTACTGCAGCCCCTAAGGCACCTGTGCCCCCTAGTACAGCCAGCAGTAGTAGTGCGCCTCCCAAGGGACTAGTTGGGTTAACCTTGGGTTCTGAGGGGTGTGACAGCTTAGCTGGCACGCTCACTCAGGCTGTCCTTGTCTGTACAGGGGATGTGGATATATCCCCTGATGTCAGTCCCAATACTTTGGGCAAATACCGACAGACGCCTTTAATAAATGGAAGAATGGCTCAGGCCTATAGGGACACTTGTGCCAGCGTCACCATGGTGACGCCTAACTTTGTGGACCCTGGACAGATCATGCCAGGTACAGATTTCCTGGTGACCAATGCCAGCAACGTCACTACCAGTCATAGTATGGCGATTGTTGCTTTCTCCTGGGGAGGGGTAAATGGCCAGAAAAAGGTTGTTGTTAGTTCAGACCTCCCAGTGGATTGTTTGTTGGGCAATGATTTGGAGTCATCACAATGGTCAGAAGTGGAGCAACGGACTCACATGGAGATGTTAGGCTTGCCAGCACACGTGTTTGCTGTGACCAGGTCACAGGTCAGACGATGCCCCACTGAACAGGTGCTGGATCCTGGAACAAGGGACCAGACACCACCCAAGAAGAAGAGCAGTCGGGTAAAGGCTTCGCCTTCCCCCTTGCCCCAGGTCGAGGATCAGGTCTCAGAGGAGGCTGACCTCCAGGAATTGCGGGAAACTGAGCCTAAAGAACTCGAACTTGATCAAGTTGAGTTTCTGGGCTCAGGGGGACCCACACGAGAGGACCTGGGGAGGGATCAGTTAGCCTGCCCTTCTCTTGAACCCCTCAGACAGCAGGCTGCTGCTGAGGCTGCTGGGAACGCCACAGGTACCCACAAGGTATACTGGGAAGATGGACTCCTGTACACTGAGGCGAGAGACCCCAAGCCTGGCATGACCAGGAGGCTGGTCGTCCCCTTGTCTCAGCGTGGTTTCCTCCTTACCTTGGCCCACGAGATTCCCTTAGCAGGACACTTAGGCCAGACGAAGACGTGGGACAGGCTTGTCACGCACTTTCACTGGCCTCACATGAACGAAGACACCAAGGAGTTTTGCCGCTCCTGTGTCACCTGCCAAGCCAGTGGTAAGTCAGGTGGCACGACAAAGGCCCCCCTTATACCAATGCCTGTGGTGGGGGTGCCCTTTGAACGGGTGGGGATTGACATCGTCGGTCCCATGGAACCACCAACAGCTTCAGGGCACAAGTTTATACTGGTGGTAGTGGATCATGCCACCAGGTATCCTGAAGCTATTCCCCTTAGGACCACTACAGCGCCTGTTGTGGCAAGAGCCCTGGTTGGAGTATTCTCCAGAGTGGGTTTCCCTAAGGAGGTCGTCTCCGACAGAGGTGCAAACTTTATGTCGAGCTACTTAACTGCTATGTGGAAGGAATGTGGTGTCAACTACAAGTTCACTACGCCCTATCATCCACAATGCAATGGGCTTGTTGAGAGATTCAACAGGACCCTGAAAGGGATGATTCATGGACTACCTGAAAAGCTTCGGCGTAGATGGGACGTCCTGATCCCCTGCCTCTTATTCGCTTACAGAGAAGTCCCACAGAAGGGGGTTGGCTACAGCCCTTTTGAACTTTTGTACGGGCATCCTGTAAGAGGACCCCTGTGTTTGGTGAAGGAAGGATGGGAGAGACCTCTCAAAAAGCCTGCAACCAACATAGTGGACTATGTGCTTGGCCTCCGCTCGCGGATGGCCGAATACATGGAGAAGGCATCAGAAAACCTTAAGGCCAGCCAAGAACTCCAGAAAACTTGGCATGACCAAAAGGCTGTCTTGACTGTTTACCAGCCCGGACAGAAGGTGTGGGTGTTGGAGCCAGTGGCCCCAGCAGCACTCAAGGACAAATGGTCCGGGCCCTACACCATCCTGGAGAAAAAGGGAGAGGTCACCTACCTGGTAGACCTGGGAACTCCCAGGAGCCCCCACAGGGTGCTCCATGTCAACAGGCTCAAGGCATATGTCGACAGGAAGGACATGAGTTTGCTCATGGCCATAGATGAGGGACAGGAGGAGGAGAGTGACCCTCTCCCCGACCTGCTCACTCAGAATCCTGACGATGGATCGGTAGATGGTGTTGTCTTTTGTGGCAGCCTCTCCGAACATCAACAGGAGGATTGTAAACAGGTTCTTCAATCCTTCCGGCATATGTTCTCTCTAACACCCAGTCAGACCAATTGGTGCACCCATGAGGTCGACACTGGCGACAGCTTGCCCGTCAAGAGTAAAATCTACCGGCAGCCTGATCACGTTAGAGACTGCATCAAGAGTGAAGTGCAGAAAATGTTGGAGCTGGGAGTCATTGAACCCTCGGACAGCCCCTGGGCTAGTCCCGTAGTTCTAGTGCCGAAACCTCACACCCCGGGTGGTAAGAAAGAGATGAGGTTCTGCGTAGACTACAGGGGTCTCAATGCAGTCACTAAGACTGATGCCCACCCAATACCAAGGGCAGACGAGCTTATCGATAGATTTGCTTCGGCCAACTACTTAAGCACGTTCGACCTGACAGCTGGGTATTGGCAAATCAGGTTAGCTGAGGACGCTAAGCCCAAAACAGCATTTTCTACCCCTGGTGGGCATTACCAGTTCGTGGTGATGCCCTTTGGTTTGAAAAATGCACCTGCCACCTTCCAACGGTTGGTGAATCACGTTCTCACTGGGCTGGATGACTTCTGTGCGGCGTATCTTGACGATATCGCTGTCTTTAGCTCCACCTGGGAGGATCACCTGGTCCACCTGCGGAAAGTGTTAGAGGCTCTGCAAGCAGCAGGTCTCACTATCAAGGCTACCAAGTGCCAGATAGGGCAGACACAGGTTGTATACTTGGGCCACCTTGTCGGTGGAGGCCAAGTTCAACCACTGGAGAGCAAGATACAGTCAATCCGGGACTGGGCTCCTCCAACCACCCAGACTCAGGTTCGAGCTTTCTTGGGCCTGACTGGTTACTACCGGAAGTTCGTCAGGATTTACGGATCGATTGTGACTCCGCTCAATGAACTGACGAGTAAGAAAATGCCAAAAAAAGTTCAGTGGACAGCGAGCTGTCAAAAAGCATTCGATGACCTAAAACAGGCCATGTGCACGGCACCTATCCTCAAGAGTCCAGACTACTCCAAACCATTCATTGTCCAAACAGATGCTTCTGAGTTGGGTGTGGGAGCTGTTCTATCTCAACTGAATTTCGATGGTAATGACCAGCCCATTGCTTTCATAAGCAGACGGCTGACCCCCAGAGAGAAAAATTGGTCAGCTATAGAGAGGGAGGCCTTCGCTGTGGTATGGGCCCTGAAGAAACTGAGGCCATACTTGTTTGGCACTCATTTCAAGATTCAGACCGACCATAAGCCCCTCCTATGGCTAAATCAGATGAAGGGTGAAAACCCCAAACTGCTTAGGTGGTCCATTTCCCTACAGGGGATGGACTTCACAGTGGAGCATAGACCTGGCACTGATCATGGCAATGCAGATGGGCTCTCCAGGTATTTCCACTTAGAACAAGAAGACTCACCTGGTCAAGGTTAGCTTATTGTCCCAACGTTTGGGGGGGGGTCATGTAGGAGAGTAGGGTCTGCAATCCTATGATCACCCGGACTTTTTGCTTTTGTTTCACTGGTTTACGACTTTCTCGGGCTGTGGGCCTGCCAATCAGACCCACAGCCCAGCTGTTCTCTCACTAAATTGTATGTGTACCTTAGGTGCATTACCCAATTGGAACTGGGCCACCTTGTCAGACCCTGTAACTCAGGGCATCGGTGTACCCAGGGCCTACCAGGGGCTGAAGCATGTATTATGCCACCCCTGGATGGCCATCTAAAACTGACACAACTGGCTGCACGACAGCTGGGGCAACGTAGCGTACTCGTTCGTTGCTTTAGGTATAGTATCCCTATATCTAACCTCACAATGGACACCCGGGTTCCTATCAGTCACTCCTATGGCAGGCCTTAACAATCCTGAAGGCAGAGTGCATGGACCCGTGTGAATTGGGCTCTGGCACGAGCCGAGCCCGGTTGCAGCTTGCGGAACCAAGACCCACTGGCTGTTCCATGATAACGCGTATCATATCGGTAACTTCGGTATTGCGTTATCAAGACATGTCGAGTAAGGTGTCATACGAATCGGGATGCTGCCCCCTCACCAATTCTGGCGATGAGGTTAGCATTCCGCCCTTCTAGAGGGACACGACATGTACGTAACTGTGAACCCCAGTTAAAGTTAACTGAAGCCTCAGTTCCACAAAATGGACGCTGCCACCACAGACACAAGTCTGACCTCCTGCTGCTGGGAGTCCTTCCAGCGAGGAGAGCTCGGACAAAGGGTTTCCTGTCAAGGGCGGTGTTCGCACCGTCCCAGACAAGGTTTGTGTATTCTGGGTAGGTAGGGCTTTGCGAGAAGGTGACTGCGGAGTGGCACCCCGGTGCTCACTACGCATCTGCCGGCTAGAACCAGTTCCAGGGGCGCGCAGCCCCTGACCTGGGGAAAGTCCAGCAGGGGGAGAGGGGTGTAACTACCCCCCTTCCTGGACCCACCCTTAGGGCAGGACCTAGTCATGTACCCACCCCTTTCTTTAGGATAAAGGCCGGAGCGGGGACCCTTCCAAATCAGATCATCTTTGAATCAAGAACTACTTTCTACGAAAGGACATTCAAGACTCTTCTCAAGATTTCTCCCTTGTGGCTAAGGAGTAGTCACCCTGCATCCGCCGGCACCATCTAAGAACTCTGCGGTTTGCTGCAAGTCCTTCCTCAGGAACCCGACGACCCAGCTCGACGAGAACCGGCTTCCCTGGCACCTCTGACCTCTACCCACGTCGTCAGCTCAGCTGAGATCTGTGGGTGCGACGAGACCTCGAGGGACCGGCCATCATCAAAACCTGCACGCTTTCTTAAACCAGCACGATCACCGAAGGATTCCTCTGGTGAGTGCTCTGGGGTCCGAGAAGCCCCGACCCTGAGCCGCTCCAGCACCGAAGTGCAGCCCCCCAGCATCTCCACGATCTGCGTGGGGCCCTTTTGCTCGCCGCTCAGCACGTTGTCTGGTCACTAGCCGCTGGCTTGTGCCCTTCTTTGACGACACCCGACAACCAACGCTGCTGGTCTGGTTGCTCCAGACTGGCCTTTGCTTCCTTCTTTGAGAGAAGCACCCCGGACCCTCCCGGTCCACTCAAGACGCCATTTTAGGCCCACCTCGTGGCCCTGAAATCTGCCGAGGCTTGTTGCCCCAATCCTGGGCCCAGCGACGCCGACAGCATCAATCTTCGTGGGACAGCTCGCACCTCCATCCTGGTCGCCGACAACGCCTCCTGGTCCGTGAGACTGCAGAGCCTAGCGTCGCCCACTCACCTTGTCGAGGTGACGGCCAACCGGTGCCTTCCTGGTACCCTCTGACTACTGGCTAGTAGTACGAACTTGGTCCCCTCTGCTTTCAGGTATCGACGATCTCTGATCCAGGCTTGGATCTCTACGAACTATTCAGCACTGGTCGCCGGCCAGCAACTCCTTTCTTCCGGCTCCTGGCTCGTCAGCGAAGACCCCGACGCCTGTAAGACTTATGCAGCCGCAGCCCTCGTGGCTAGGTAACTTCGGCACTCCGGTGTCCGCATAGCCTCCTTACTCTAGGGTCCTGAGTCCCTCGCTTCCGACTTGCCTTATCGGGTCCGCCCGAGACCATTAGAACTTTCCTTGCCCTCGGGCATTTGTTTTAATTGTGCACTTGAAGTATTTCTCTAAAAGCTTTGGTTCTGTGCTTAGTACCCTGTCCTCATAAAGAGTACAGGGCTGTTGTGATTCTTAATAAATATACTGTTTATTTTCATAACACTTGTGTGGTGTCCTTTCACTTGGGGTTCGAAAGGTATGTGATGGTATAACAGCTGGCTTAACACGCCCTCTAGAGTTTAGCCCGAAGACTGCTCGTATCCACGCTACTAGGATAGCTGGTCTAAGGTTGACTTACAACCAATCACCATAAGGGTCGTTTGGACCGATGCATAGTGGTCGCTAGAATAGCGAACGCTGCATATCGGGCCAACTTCTCACAGGGGGCAACAGGGATTTGTACGGAAGAGTAATTCCGGCACCTGAGATAAATGAGATGGCTAGGTTGGAGCTAACCAGAGTAGAAGCAGCAGCTGTAACTAAATATTTACATTTAATCCAAATGTAAATGAATTTAGATCAGTGTCCTGAAACTAAACACAAACTGAGAGAAACCAAGACAGAATTCACTAGTAACCACAGTACATGCAATCTCTGATGTTCTGCTGTGGGCTTCAAATGTCTACAACTGGAACTGTTGTCCAACAGATTCTGTGCGGGACCGCACCGGACTCGACAAGGAGTTCCATTCCTCCTTTAAGGCCATTTATGAACTCCAAAGAGTGAGAACATCACCTGAAAGCTCACCCCTCAGCTCAACCCTCTTCAACGTGTACATGACACCCCTGGCAAACATCGTCAAGAGCCACCGACTCAACATCATCTCCTATGTGGACAGCACCCAACTCATCATCTCCCTGATTAATGACCTAATGATCACCAAGGACAAGTTCTAAAGATGCATAAAAGATGTGGCCGCCTGAATGAACAACTATCTCAAACTTAGCACCGACAAGATAGAAGTTCTCTTCTTCGGAAAAGGCAAGGACGCCCTTTAGAACAAAAATGGTGGCCACCTGAGCTTGGTCCAACCCCAAACCCACTGACAACCCCGCAATCTTGGTATCATCCTCGACAGCCAGCTTTCCATGACCAAGCAGGTCAGCGCCGTCTCCTCCGCTTGCTTCCTCACCCTCCAAATGCTCAAGAAGGTCTTCAGATGGCTCCCACCCAACACCAGGCTAACCGTCACACAAGCTCTTGTCACCAGCAGACTAGACTACAGCAACTGCCTCCAACTTGGAACACCCGCTGAACTAATGCCGAAACTCCAGACTATACAGAACACTGCAGCCAGACTCATCCTGACCTCCCCATAAGGATTCACATCACCCTGCAACTCAGGAAACTCCAATGACTACCAGTCGTAAAGAGATGCCAGTTCAAGCTACTCACCTACACTTACAAGGTACTACACAACAAAGGAACGGCATTCCTCAACACTCAAATGAACTTCCGCCAACCTACCAGAAAACTCTGCTCCAAATTCCTCTTCCTAGCAGCCTTATGTTGTATCCACTGGACGAATAGCGGAGGCTGCTCCTTTTCCCACCTGGCGATTATGACCTGGAACAACCTCCCCCTGCACCTCAGAGCCTCACCATCACTCCAGCAGTTCAGGAAGGACCTCAAGACTTGGATGTTGAACCAATAGGAGAACAGGCAGCTTGTTCTCCCAGTGTCTCGAGACCCTCACAGGTGATGCAGACGCGCACTGCAAATCCGATTTATTGATTGAGAACAGAGGCCTGGATATGCAAATTAAAAAAAAAGTTTTGGAGTAAGTGACTGGGGCGAGGGGGGGCAGTCCGCCCCAGGCGGCACTGTTTTGGGGGCGGCCATGGCCCTACTGTTGTATTCGACTATTGGATGGCGGCCGCTGGAGTAAAAAGAAGTGTGTTCCGGCGTTGCGCGTGTCAGAAATATGACTAAAGGGGAATAGTGTGAGGCGGCAGCCTATCACCCTTAGTCACACTTCTTGCGCGCGCAACGTCAGGACGCAGTGACTCAATTCTTTTTACTCCCACGGCAGCCATCCAATAGCCCTTAAAGGGTGATAGGCCGCCGCCTCACACTGTAACAGACTCAGTGTCAGTAATAGTATGGCGTTGATGCATGTCACCCGCCCTTGAGACTCGGTCTCACAATCCTCATTGGCGCGACACCATCATGAGAGGCCTGGCTGCCTGGCTGCATCGGGCGCTGCGTACAGTGCGGAGACAGCACACAGAGCCTGCAGCTACAGTCACTGACGCTTCGCAGTGAAATAAGGTACTGTGACTTATTCTCGTATTTATTTCATTATTTTTTATTTATGCGTTTTTATATAGCGAGGACTGTACCCGAAGGTGTCAGAGCGCTTCACAATAGGAACAGTAATAATACATGAGGAGAAAATTACAAGTGAACAAATTACAAAAACAAACATTAAATTACATGAGGCAAAAGTGACAATTGTGAACAAACAAAATACATGAGGTTTGCAAACGGTGCATTACAGGAGGAAAAAGTGACATGTGTGCAGCTTAGCTTACAAGAGAAAACAAAGTAAAATTAGAGGTATAATACTGCAATAACTGGCAGACACTCAGGCACAAGAACAAACATTACATAGGCAGTAGTGGCACTTGTGCAAGTATCAAAAGCAAACAAAATGGGAGAGGTAGCAAACAGTGTGTTACAAGAGCAAGAGGGTGTGTGTATGCATGTAGGCTTTCCTCATGAATGCATTAAGAGAACAGCGCCCACATCATACTGAAAGGGGCACTGGCTGCAGCCCCCACGCAGATTTGGTGGGTCTCGTTTTCGTTTTTGATTGCTAGATGATTCCAGGCGGAAACGGGCAGCTTGATTATTTTTACCGAATTACCCTGGCCTAGGCATGTCAGTTGCACAGTGGAAATCCTAGGGGCAGAAAAAACACAAATATAAGAGAAAAGTAGAATTCCTTATTTGTGCAGAGCCTGGGTAGTGTTCATAATCAGTGCAATGCAACCGTACTATTTAGTGTAGGGTGACAGTAATAATAATAAAAAGAAAGTAGGAACAGACTGCCCTATATGGTCATTGCCTTGTGGCCATTGAAATCAGTGCAGAGTGGGCAGTATCTGCCGTCTTGTTAGGAGTAAGGCCACAGTTCTCTGCCTCTCCCAGACTCAAAACTAAAAGTTGTTGTCCTTGTTGAAAGTCAATGCTGTGGGTTTCAACCCTGATTGTTCAAAATATTGGTTCTTCATCAGGCCAGGCTCCCAAACGAGTCTATGGGAAAAATCAAGGCGCAGATTTACAAGCCCCTTGCGCCACTTTTGCGTCACTTTTTCCCATGTTAATAAAAGTGATGCAAAAGTGGTGCAAGGGGCTTGTAAATCTACCCCAAGTACTTATGCTTCACAAAGGGGCTTGTAAAAAACTAATGGTGGAAAGGCACAAATATCTGTCCAACTCAGTAAGTGCAGGCTGTTCAAGAATCAAACAAAAATCTAAAGTGTTTTTTTTTAATTGTTTTATTTGGTAAGATTTTGGGACCAAATGTAAGTCTTAATGAAACTTGTACCAAATGCTTTACCTAGTCAGGAAGTGTTTGGTCCCGTTGCACACTTTATTTCAGTGAATTCTTAGAGTTTCTCGTAGCTCAAATGGGTGCAGTTTCTGATATTGATAAGTTTCCCTCGTCTTCATTACTTGATTTACTTGCGAGAAATAGTCACTCATAGTAGTTGAAAGGTCACTCATAATTACACTGACATTATGAAAATGTCACAAATCGCAACCTGAAACCTTGGCAGCTATGCAGAGTGAAGGTGGGCCAGGGAGGAGACAGAGAACCGGATACATCAACTGGGGCCTGTGATCTTGCACTGCTTCCACCGCACGCCGTAGAGGAAAAATAAGAGGTGAGATTTTGCTCGCTCTGCAGGAAGTGGGAACAAGAGCTGTTCTGCAATGCAGGTGCCGGGGGAGGAGACAAAGTCACTGTGTTTTCTCTGTCACGTTGTGTCTTGGGGGCGAAGGCAGACAGGCAGCGGCCTGTCCTGGCACTGCACACGCTGTCATAGAGGGGATCGGATATATTTGGCACTGCGTGATTTGGGGTGAAGGGGGAGCCAGGAAGGATGTGGGGATTGGAACTGCAGGCATGAGAGTGAAGGGAAATGTAGGGGGGCATGTTGTGGCACTGCCATACTGTAGGGTGAGGTGGACACGCCAGGCAATGCAGCTTAGGGGGGACAAGGTTGATGTGTTCCGTACTGCTGCATGCCCGGTGTGTAGGGAGAGCAAGATGGATGTGTTCTGACACCCCCTAAAGTGAAGGGCGGGGAGATGTGTTCTCGTGCTGACAATGCAACGGCATGGATTGGTGTCAAGGGTGTTAAGGGAGATGTGCTCTGCCCGCATCGTGTCATGGGGGCGTGTTCTTATTTGGCATACACCGCTATATTTTCCATTTCCGTGTTTGATTTCAGGTGCCTTTCCGCCACGGCTCTACATCCTGATGGGTGCTGGTAAGGCAAGTTGGTGGGGCCTGGGATTCTCAAGGAATGAGAACACGTCAGTTAAGAAGCCGGCACTGTTGATAGGCCTGGATGCTTTGGTGGATGGTGATGCTGTAACCCTGCAGGGTCGAACTTTGTTGTTGCTATAGTGGCTTGCTGCTGTGGTGGGCCACTAGTGCAACTCTCAATTAATGCAGGCTGATACTAGGTTGGTGACAGTGACAAGATACTCAGAAATTAGAAATCTCCCTTGACTTGAATTGAACTTAGCTGTTGCACACACTCCACCTTAGATCGGCACCAAGCAGTAGGCACTAGGAGTTTGGCAGAAAGTCTCTGGCTGCAATCGTGTGTGTATGACTGGTGTGAATCTGTTTTAAGGCCAGGCTATATGTGTACCACCCTGCCTCCACCTCCCCTCAGTAGTTCATGCTGTTCTGAGTTCGTCATTGCATTATTGTACCTCAAGTCCGAGCATATCACGTTTGTGCATGTCCCCACTGCTTTAATGGGGGGACCATGATGTTTGGTCATTTAATTTCAGCTGTAGATGATGGATCCCCGAACAGTGTCATGTATGTGTATGTTTGCATTGTGCTAAGGGGATTACCAGGTAATAGTTCATGCATCTCTCTGATGGATGTTACATGCGGTTTTTCTGAGTCCCCAGTTCGATTATGCAGTCTGTGTGTTCTCCTTAGTACTGATGGTCACCAGTGTATTCAACTGTGTAGCCTTGGACTGTGTCATGTATGTAACTTGCATGATTGATTGAGGTAACTATTAGCGGTGATACTACATGTCTCTCGGACATCTTTCAAGTGCTCGCCGTACTTATTCCCCAGCACCCCTTCCCCCAACCCTCAGGGGCGGCAACCTGTGGGATAGCCCCCGGCGCCACAAGTTCTAGCTACGCCCCTGAAGAAGAGGCTTGGTGAGTGAGGGGGCCCTGGAGCACGGGGGCACCCCGCAATGCAGGGGCTGTGGGGGCTGTGTTACGCCCCTCATCCCTGCCTTCCCAGTCCACCTTCCCCCTGTTCTCCCATCAGAACAGGCCCCAGGATGCCTTCCAGCTCTTCGCGCTGGATCGCGATCCCTGCAGTCCCCTGCCCTGCCTCCCCAACTGGAGCCGCATTGCCCAGTACAGCATCCAGACGCGCGGGCAGGCTCTGACATCTGCCCCCGTGCTTACCCGCCACCTTGTGTTTGCCCCCACGCCCCCTACCTGATCCTGCTTTACGGCCCGGTAGTGGCTCATCCTGGCACGCCACCACCGCGGCCGCACGCCCGCTGAAGCCATCCTCGGCTTGCGTGTCAGGCCCGTCAAGGCCTGACCCATGACTCCCGGCAGCAGGAGATCCTCCCTGCCGGCCTCTGCAAGTACGTGCAGTGCAGCGCGCACCACCTCTGCGTCAGGGACTGCCATCGAAGCACAGTCCCACACTAATCCCGGTCTTCAACAAAAATACCTGCTCATGGAACCCCCTGACAATCGGCACAAAAAACCTAAATCCCTTTGCTACACTAAAAAAATGTCTCCTTCCCCAGTGGTGTTGGGCGCAGGAAGAGGAAGATTACCTCTTCCTGGCCCTTATAACCACTCCAGATTGTGTTCCTAAAGGTATCTACAGAGTTAGGGGGAGATGTGTTGCCAATGGGTGCATCTCATAAAAAGTTACGGACTGGCCTCTCACACCGCCCGATGTCATGCTTCATCATCGGCTGTCCTCTCCCTCTAAAAATTTGGTTTAATAGAGGGCGGGCATACACCTGGAGACAGTGATGCACTTCTAAATCTTAGTGATGGCCATGGGCGGGAGTGAAAGTGTATTAAAAACCATTACCCTTGCCCATATCTAGGCTTTCCTGTTTTCAGTTTCTATTTTTGGTAAATTCTGGTGGTGTTTTTTCAGTGTTTTCCAGTGATTTCAATACCTCAAAAAAACAGTGCTTTTCAGTGGTTACTCATTTTCGCGCCATAAAAAACAACTGAAACAGTGTTTTACCGGTGTTTATGGAACGCTTTGCTTTTATTATTGCTTGCTTTCTTCATTGATGCATAGTATATAGACAGTCTATGTACAGTGTATATGAGGTCCACATGCATTTTTACAAGTCGAAGGTTAAGTCAGCACTTTCCGAAATTTGCCTGAAAAGGCAGGCTCTGTGCAAGGCACACCTCTTGAACTGGGTACAGAGAGAACTTTTTGGAAATGAGAGAATTCTGGGGGTGTTGGGCGTTGTAGGCAAGGCAGGCAGTTCTCATAGCTCATTTAGAATCAATGTGTTGTCATTTGAAGAAAGTGAGAGCTTGGTGACATGTTCATGGTTTTGGGCACTCCTCACAAATCACATAGCATGATTTAGCTATGTGATTTGTACGGCTATGAGTAAAGCTAGGCTGATTTTCACTGCTATTTTTTCCCCCTCAGATTTATATAGTGCTAACTCGATCTGAAGGAATTAAAGCGCTTCACATGAGCACCTGTTGCGTTACACAAGGGCACATTAATTTTTGTTAGGGACGGGTAGATTGCGTGATTTGGCCAGAATCACAGGATGTTGAGTGTCATTGCCGAGACTCGAACCCCGTTCGCCAGATTTGAGGTCCACCGCCCTAACCATTAGACTACATCCTCTGCTGCTGTTATTTTCAAGGTTTATGGAAGAGTCTACCATAGCATGGTGCTACCAGCCTTGTGTTAACCTTGTAGGTATGTTCTCCTGTAGCGTGGAAAACAATCTGTACTACAGAATTTAAAAAAACATGCACATCACAGTGCAATCGTCTATAGGTGTGGAAATTCACAAAATTGATGTACATAAGCGGCGTTCATTTGTCTTTTCCCATTTCCCTCCCTGTACGCACCACGAATGTCGTGAGACGTTGACCGCATCACTCCGCCAGTAAAGGCCCGTGCCCGCATGTACCTGACAGCCATTTTAGGCACCATGGCCTCTTTGCCCACACAGTGAACTCCCCGGCTTCCCTCCTGCGCGCGTCTGAACACCCCCCCACTCTCAAATGACCCTCTCCCTCCGCGCACCCTGGCTGCCCCCTCCCTCACGTGCACAGGTCCGCATGACCCTGTCCTTGGGAGTCACGGCCGCGCCTGACCAACACCTCCTTTCCTTTCATGAATAACCCCTCTGTTGGTAAACCCTCCCTCCGCGATTGACTGTCCACACAGGTCCGAAGCCATCGTCTAAGCCGGGAGATACTGTTTACTGCCCCTTATTGTATGAAGTCACTCCTCTTCAAAGGACCCACTATTGATCCTGGCCTCCCCACCCCCAGGGGAATGATCAGGCGCACACATCCTAAGAATCGGCGGAACACTCAGCTGCGTGATTACCCCCTCCTCTTATCGGCAGGTTAAGGGCCTCTATTGTGGATATATGTAGGGTGGGATTGACACGAGGATTACGGGGATGTCTTTTCCTCTGTTTCACAATGTCGTTATTGTAATAAGGAATGTTTTGTAAAGTATAAAAGGCGATGTCTCAGAGAAATTGTTAGAGCACCTCCCGAAAGACACTGTGTTTCGTGTCCGAAATGACAGGCTCTCCTCATGAGTAATAAATCCTGTTCTTGTGATTCCTGCTTCCAGCGCCCGTCTCTTTATTTGGTAACTATTCAGAATGGGAACTAAGAGGCGTCTTGCGCCAGCCGCCCGGGCATTGATAGTAATATGGGCTCACTTTCTACATAGGTCTCCGCTCCCTCTTAGCTTAGAGAGACCATTTCTGCGTTCTCTGGATGGCCTTAAGATGGTTTTATAGGTCCCTCGGAGAGAGAGGGGAAGCATTTCAGAGTTTAGGGGCTAGGAATTTGAAGGAGCACCCTTCACTCCTTGCACTTTTAATCCTTGGTGGTATAATGAACAGTTGCAGCCTGACTGCTGCCCCCCCCCCCTCCCACCTAAGAACACCAAACTTCTGTGCAGTTAGTTTCATCCTTCACTGCTCATTGTTGTTCCCTCCTCTCCTGCCCTCCCCTCCCTCCAACATCCCCTCACACTTTTTTATTTTTCTTTTATTTTTTATTTTATGCGTTTTTATATAGCGCAGACTTTACCCGAAGGTGTCAGAGCGCTTCACAAAAGGAACAGTAGTGATACATTCGAATCATTAATTATGCCGATGACACGCAGATGATCCTTTCCTTGGAAGGAGAGGAGTCCATCTCTGTGGAGGTTTTACACAACTGCCTCAGGAATACGGCCAGCTGGTTAAAGGCAAACTCGCTTCAGTCTAATGCCGGGAAAACTGAAGTGCTTTTTAGCGCTGGAACAAGGATCCCTCGCCCGTTTCCGAACAATTTTTGGCCCCCGGAATCCGGCTCTAGCGTCCGGCCTTCAGACTCTGTCCGTAACCTGGGAGTCATGCTGAACCATGGGCTCAGTATGGACACCCATGTTCAGAAAACATCGGCCTGTTGTTTCTCCATCCTTCGCTCACTCAGGAAGGTTCTGCCCCTGCTACCATCTCATGCCCGCGTCCAGGTGGTTAGATGTACCATCCTGAGCAGGTTGGACTATTGTAATGCCCTCCTGCTCGGGTCCCCTGAGTATCTACTGGACAGACTCCAAAGGGTTCAATCTGCGGCGGCTAAATTGGCGTTGGGGCTGCCTAGGAGATCTCATGGTCCATCTGCCCTTGCAAAACTACATTGGCTTCCTCTTAGACAGAGGATTCAATTTAAAGCCCTTTGCATTGTGTTTAGGGCTCTTCACGGATGCGGCCCAGTCCCCCTCAGGTCCAAGTTTGTCTGGTACACCCCTTCCAGACACCTTCGCTCATCGGATGCTAAACTGGTAGTTGTTCCCAGATTTAAGAAGTTCAGAGCTGGTGGCAGATCCTTTCAGGTGACTGCATCCAGACTCTGGAACACTCTCCCCATCGAGATCAGGGCCACTAATGAACTTATGCAGTTTAGGAAAAAGGTAAAAACTTGGCTTTTCCCTGGCTAGCCTTCGCTCCCCAGGCATACTTCGCTGCCTTCTGTAGTCTGGATTCTATTAGCGCCAGGATGCCTGCAACGGTGACAGTCGCGCTCTATAAATTCTTAAAATAAAATAATAAAACATGACGAGAAAATGACAAGTGAGCATGTTACAAAAGCAAATGTTACGTTACATGAGGCAATGGTGACAAATGTGAGCAAACAAAATACAAGAGGTAGCAAACGCTACGTTACAGGAGGAAAAAGTGACATGTGTGCATGTTACAAAAGAGTACACAATATAAGTAGAAGTACAATACTGCAATAATTGGCAGTCCAGAGTATCCTTCTACCATTAGAATGTGGTGAGAGAGTGAGCTCTGTGAGGAGGGAATTAACAAGGAGACCCTTCACAGTACTGACTCTGGAGCATCCTGCCACCATGGGGTAGAGGCAGTCACACATCGGCCGTGCAGGGACAACCCGCTGCTCCCAAGAATAGCCGCTATTTCCCTAATAGAGCTGCACTCGCCTCTGGGCGCTACAACAGAAAAGTGTTCAAGCGCCGGCGAGACAGCCCATACAGCAGTGCGCTGTGAAGCAAGGCGCTCCGAAACAGCTGAATGAATGTGCATTTGATCCTAAGGCATTATGTGCCAAAGCCCCCTTTCCAGACACTGCTGGTCCGCTGCTCATCCTGGCACGCCACCACCGCGGCCGCACGCCCGCTGAAGCCATCCTCGGCTTGCGTGTCAGGCCCGTCAAGGCCTGACCCATGACTCCCGGCAGCAGGAGATCCTCCCTGCCGGCCTCTGCAAGTACGTGCAGTGCAGCGCGCACCACCTCTGCGTCAGGGACTGCCATCGAAGCACAGTCCCACACTAATCCCGGTCTTCAACAAAAATACCTGCTCATGGAACCCCCTGACAATCGGCACAAAAAAACTAAATCCCTTTGCTACACTAAAAAAATGTCTCCTTCCCCAGTGGTGTTGGGCGCAGGAAGAGGAAGATTACCTCTTCCTGGCCCTTATAACCACTCCAGATTGTGTTCCTAAAGGTATCTACAGAGTTAGGGGGAGATGTGTTGCCAATGGGTGCATCTCATAAAAAGTTACGGACTGGCCTCTCACACCGCCCGATGTCATGCTTCATCATCGGCTGTCCTCTCCCTCTAAAAATTTGGTTTAATAGAGGGCGGGCATACACCTGGAGACAGTGATGCACTTCTAAATCTTAGTGATGGCCATGGGCGGGAGTGAAAGTGTATTAAAAACCATTACCCTTGCCCATATCTAGGCTTTCCTGTTTTCAGTTTCTATTTTTGGTAAATTCTGGTGGTGTTTTTTCAGTGTTTTCCAGTGATTTCAATACCTCAAAAAAACAGTGCTTTTCAGTGGTTACTCATTTTCGCGCCATAAAAAACAACTGAAACGGTGTTTTACCGGTGTTTATGGAACGCTTTGCTTTTATTATTGCTTGCTTTCTTCATTGATGCATAGTATATAGACAGTCTATGTACAGTGTATATGAGGTCCACATGCATTTTTACAAGTCGAAGGTTAAGTCAGCACTTTCCGAAATTTGCCTGAAAAGGCAGGCTCTGTGCAAGGCACACCTCTTGAACTGGGTACAGAGAGAACTTTTTGGAAATGAGAGAATTCTGGGGGTGTTGGGCGTTGTAGGCAAGGCAGGCAGTTCTCATAGCTCATTTAGAATCAATGTGTTGTCATTTGAAGAAAGTGAGAGCTTGGTGACATGTTCATGGTTTTGGGCACTCCTCACAAATCACATAGCATGATTTAGCTATGTGATTTGTACGGCTATGAGTAAAGCTAGGCTGATTTTCACTGCTATTTTTTCCCCCTCAGATTTATAGAGTGCTAACTCGATCTGAAGGAATTAAAGCGCTTCACATGAGCACCTGTTGCGTTACACAAGGGCACATTAATTTTTGTTAGGGACGGGTAGATTGCGTGATTTGGCCAGAATCACAGGATGTTGAGTGTCATTGCCGAGACTCGAACCCCGTTCGCCAGATTTGAGGTCCACCGCCCTAACCATTAGACTACATCCTCTGCTGCTGTTATTTTCAAGGTTTATGGAAGAGTCTACCATAGCATGGTGCTACCAGCCTTGTGTTAACCTTGTAGGTATGTTCTCCTGTAGCGTGGAAAACAATCTGTACTACAGAATTTAAAAAAACATGCACATCACAGTGCAATCGTCTATAGGTGTGGAAATTCACAAAATTGATGTACATAAGCGGCGTTCATTTGTCTTTTCCCATTTCCCTCCCTGTACGCACCACGAATGTCGTGAGACGTTGACCGCATCACTCCGCCAGTAAAGGCCCGTGCCCGCATGTACCTGACAGCCATTTTAGGCACCATGGCCTCTTTGCCCACACAGTGAACTCCCCGGCTTCCCTCCTGCGCGCGTCTGAACACCCCCCCACTCTCAAATGACCCTCTCCCTCCGCGCACCCTGGCTGCCCCCTCCCTCACGTGCACAGGTCCGCATGACCCTGTCCTTGGGAGTCACGGCCGCGCCTGACCAACACCTCCTTTCCTTTCATGAATAACCCCTCTGTTGGTAAACCCTCCCTCCGCGATTGACTGTCCACACAGGTCCGAAGCCATCGTCTAAGCCGGGAGATACTGTTTACTGCCCCTTATTGTATGAAGTCACTCCTCTTCAAAGGACCCACTATTGATCCTGGCCTCCCCACCCCCAGGGGAATGATCAGGCGCACACATCCTAAGAATCGGCGGAACACTCAGCTGCGTGATTACCCCCTCCTCTTATCGGCAGGTTAAGGGCCTCTATTGTGGATATATGTAGGGTGGGATTGACACGAGGATTACGGGGATGTCTTTTCCTCTGTTTCACAATGTCGTTATTGTAATAAGGAATGTTTTGTAAAGTATAAAAGGCGATGTCTCAGAGAAATTGTTAGAGCACCTCCCGAAAGACACTGTGTTTCGTGTCCGAAATGACAGGCTCTCCTCATGAGTAATAAATCCTGTTCTTGTGATTCCTGCTTCCAGCGCCCGTCTCTTTATTTGGTAACTATTCAGAATGGGAACTAAGAGGCGTCTTGCGCCAGCCGCCCGGGCATTGATAGTAATATGGGCTCACTTTCTACATAGGTCTCCGCTCCCTCTTAGCTTAGAGAGACCATTTCTGCGTTCTCTGGATGGCCTTAAGATGGTTTTATAGGTCCCTCGGAGAGAGAGGGGAAGCATTTCAGAGTTTAGGGGCTAGGAATTTGAAGGAGCACCCTTCACTCCTTGCACTTTTAATCCTTGGTGGTATAATGAACAGTTGCAGCCTGACTGCCGCCCCCCCCTCCCACCTAAGAACACCAAACTTCTGTGCAGTTAGTTTCATCCTTCACTGCTCATTGTTGTTCCCTCCTCTCCTGCCCTCCCCTCCCTCCAAAATCCCCTCACACTTTTTTATTTTTCTTTTATTTTTTATTTTATGCGTTTTTATATAGCGCAGACTTTACCCGAAGGTGTCAGAGCGCTTCACAAAAGGAACAGTAGTGATACATTCGAATTATTAATTATGCCGATGACACGCAGATGATCCTTTCCTTGGAAGGAGAGGAGTCCATCTCTGTGGAGGTTTTACACAACTGCCTCAGGAATACGGCCAGCTGGTTAAAGGCAAACTCGCTTCAGTCTAATGCCGGGAAAACTGAAGTGCTTTTTAGCGCTGGAACAAGGATCCCTCGCCCGTTTCCGAACAATTTTTGGCCCCCGGAATCCGGCTCTAGCGTCCGGCCTTCAGACTTTGTCCGTAACCTGGGAGTCATGCTGAACCATGGGCTCAGTATGGACACCCATGTTCAGAAAACATCGGCCTGTTGTTTCTCCATCCTTCGCTCACTCAGGAAGGTTCTGCCCCTGCTACCATCTCATGCCCGCGTCCAGGTGGTTAGATGTACCATCCTGAGCAGGTTGTACTATTGTAATGCCCTCCTGCTCGGGTCCCCTGAGTATCTACTGGACAGACTCCAAAGGGTTCAATCTGCGGCGGCTAAATTGGCGTTGGGGCTGCCTAGGAGATCTCATGGTCCATCTGCCCTTGCAAAACTACATTGGCTTCCTCTTAGACAGAGGATTCAATTTAAAGCCCTTTGCATTGTGTTTAGGGCTCTTCACGGATGCGGCCCAGTCCCCCTCAGGTCCAAGTTTGTCTGGTACACCCCTTCCAGACACCTTCGCTCATCGGATGCTAAACTGGTAGTTGTTCCCAGATTTAAGAAGTTCAGAGCTGGTGGCAGATCCTTTCAGGTGACTGCATCCAGACTCTGGAACACTCTCCCCATCGAGATTAGGGCCACTAATGAACTTATGCAGTTTAGGAAAAAGGTAAAAACTTGGCTTTTCCCTGGCTAGCCTTCGCTCCCCAGGCATACTTCGCTGCCTTCTGTAGTCTGGATTCTATTAGCGCCAGGATGCCTGCAACGGTGACAGTCGCGCTCTATAAATTCTTAAAATAAAATAATAAAACATGACGAGAAAATGACAAGTGAGCATGTTACAAAAGCAAATGTTACGTTACATGAGGCAATGGTGACAAATGTGAGCAAACAAAATACAAGAGGTAGCAAACGCTACGTTACAGGAGGAAAAAGTGACATGTGTGCATGTTACAAAAGAGTACACAATATAAGTAGAAGTACAATACTGCAATAATTGGCAGTCCAGAGTATCCTTCTACCATTAGAATGTGGTGAGAGAGTGAGCTCTGGGAGGAGGGAATTAACAAGGAGACCCTTCACAGTACTGACTCTGGAGCATCCTGCAACCATGGGGTAGAGGCAGTCACACATCGGCCGTGCAGGGACAACCCGCTGCTCCCAAGAATAGCCACTATATCCCTAATAGAGCTGCACTCGCCTCTGGGCGCTACAACAGAAAAGTGTTCAAGCGCCGGCGAGACAGCCCATACAGCAGTGCGCTGTGAAGCAAGGCGCTCCGAAACAGCTGAATGAATGTGCATTTGATCCTAAGGCATTATGTGCCAAAGCCCCCTTTCCAGACACTGCTGGTCCGCTACCAACCCCAGCCAAGATGTATGTACTGTGCAACCTCTGCACACGAACACAGCGTGAGATGCGTGTCACGTACAGACAAGCACAAAAGCACACTCAATGCGTCTTGTAACTGCTACACGGATCATGCACCTGTTCTGCCATAACATGCTTATCTTTCAACTAATATTGGGAAGTGAAATAAAGATGGGGGTAGGGAAGAAACACGAGATCAAAGGGAGACAGAGAAAGAGTAACGAAACACGAGAAGAGAAAGGAAGCAAGGGTGAGCGAAAGCAGGCCATAGAAAGAAGGAAAGAATAGGGAAAGAAATAGAGAAGGTTAAAGGAAGAAAAAGAAAGAATGAATGAATGAATGAATGAATGAATGAATGCAAGAGAAAAAAAATCACCTTAAAGGAGACAGAGTGAGCAATGAAGTCACTGAAATAAATGAGAAGTCACAGTGCCGAGTGTAGAGTGATGTCACAGGATGCACCCACTTTCTCACAGACACATGCATCTCCCTCAATCCCAGTTTCCTCTCCTACAGCCCCCCTCCCCTCCTATTCTCTTTTCAATCCTTCCTTCCGAGCTGTGATGGAAATGCGAGCCGACCTCCAAAACGAGAGACATCTGCACAGAGCACAATCACATGGACACTGACACATCCTGATGAATGAGGGCTTTGGCACGCCCCCAGCCACCTCTTGTGGAAAGTCACTGGAGGCTCATTAACAAGTCAATGGTCTTAAAGACCTGTGAAGTACTCCGGTGCGGCTGGCAGATCAAAAACGTGTCTGCCCTGGAGGCTGCTCAGCCCGGGCTGACACACTAGGAGGGGGGGAGGAGGTGGGAGGGGGGGGGACTGAATCCCGTTTGAGCCCAATAGGTGTCTTCAAGC
This sequence comes from Lissotriton vulgaris, assembly GCF_964263255.1. NCBI lineage: Eukaryota > Metazoa > Chordata > Amphibia > Caudata > Salamandridae > Lissotriton > Lissotriton vulgaris. Next base: position 189,504 of record NW_028246160.1, on the reverse strand, counting down.
TCCCTGGTGCAGCTGCCAAAGTAACTCCCCGGAGGGAGGGGGGTGAGGGGAGGGAGGTGGGAGGTAGGGGGAGTAGGGGGGAGGCCGAACCCTGCAATCTACCGTGCATCGCAACAGCACGTTACTGCAGGTGATATTTTTATTAATGGAAGAGAATATGGGGAAGCGAGGGGAGGGGCGCCCGCGTTCTCTCTGTGGAGGCGGCTGTTCCTCTCGCCTGCACACACTCTGAGGCTATGCCCCACCACTTCCAAAGTTCAACAGCCACCCCTGCTTTCTTCTCAACAATTGGAGTATCTGATAAGATGATTGCCACAGACTTGCCGATAAACAGTCAGAGAATAGGTAGATTGGACTGTGGGAGAGCTAGTGATGTCTAAAGCTGCCCCCGTTTCACATTGAGCAATACTTGGATGGTAAAACCGCTTGAGACCCACTGATTCTAAAGATTGGAGGTGGAGATCAGCAATTAGAGGTGTCCACATGAAGTACACATATGGTGGGCACAGGTGAGATTTTTTTTAATGGAAGAGCGTTTAATACACAAATATTCATGCATATCACCAGTTAGTACTGGCACTTTTTCGCACCTCTATAAGAGGGTTAATCCTACTCATGAAGGACATCAATCCGGGTGCCCATGTGCACAGGAAGGCATCAGAAGCATCACACACCAGATAGGTGGACTTGTTTATGCCTGGAGCAGTGTGTAGCTCTGAATCACAGGAAGTGTGGGCAGAGAAAGGGTGAATGTCTCCTTCTAAGTCACAGCAGTCAGCCCATGCTTGGCTCCGCCTCTGCCACAGGCTTTTTCAGGACTTTGGGTTTCCTTTTGCTTGCACCTTTCTTGTGCGCGCTGGGTTTCCACCTCTTCCTCCACAGACGCCAGAGTGCCCTCGCTCCAATTTCCCACGCCCTGCTCTCCGTCTCCCACATCCCCGAGCGCTGCTTTCTCCGCCACAGAGCTGGTGTTGGTGTCCACAGTGACGCCCTGCGGGCCTCGGCTGCCCAGGCGCCGGCTCCTGGGGAGGGGAGTCTCCACTCCCTCTGGGTGTTCGGCCAACTTCAAAGGACAGGACTTCACTGCTCTTTCCTAATAATGGAAGAGATTATGGGGCAGTGAGGGGAGGGGCGCCCGACCGCGTTCTCTCTGTGGAGGCGGCTGTTCCTCTCGCCTGCACACACTCTGAGGCTCAACAGAGCCCCCAGGGACTCTGAGAAGGGGCAACAGAACAACAAAGCCTCATTAAGTGAATGGTCTTTTTAAAGACCGTGAAGTACTCTGGTGCGGCCGGCCGCAATTAAACAGACGGCAGACCACAACAGCTCCTCTCCCCACACGTCAGCTATGAAAATCAGTGACACTCGGTTTAAACCGGGTCACCTGATTTTCATTCGGAGGTGTATTGTCGTTGAGAGTCGGTTTTAACCGAATTCCGTACAGCCTACCCATATCCTATGTTTATTCAGGGATCAAAGGTATGGTAGTTAAAAGAAGTGGTCGGTGATATGGGACATTAATCTCCCTTCACTGTGTTATAAAGGGTCAACATGTTTCTGCTAAAGTGTCCCCGAAGGGTACGCAGCATTCTTCAGGACCAAAGGGGAGGTTATTACCTAGAGGTCCACTTCCCGGCATCTAGTGTCAGAAAAATGGACTTGCTACTAATGTGTGAAGGGGCTGTGAATTACAAGTGCCCCTCTTGGTGTAGTAACCTAATGAGTGACTCTGTAGAAAAAGGAAACAAAAAAGAAAAGAAGCATACACACCAAAGTGTGAGTTTGAATACAACAAGTACACTGCAGCATCCATGCAGCGCCATACCTATTGCGCACGTGGTTCGGTCTATATGAGACATGTGACATGTACACGTGTATCCTTGCAAACCAAAGAAAAGACTGTTTTTTTACCTTACCCTATAACCTAGTCTACTTGCTCCATGAGAGGGAAGAGGTGGAAGGACCTACTGAGACTTTCTGAAAACAAGAAGTAAAAACACAATCTTGTGTGGTAAAGATTCCAACATCCTGATTTAAAACCTGTTGGTTTGTTACAAAGGACTCACAAAGTAGAACTACAAATATTGTGACCTCTCAGCAGAGTGAAGCACCCATACACACACATGGCACACACAGCATCATGCAGACTCTTACTGTCTATCTTCAGTGCTTCCAGGAGCTCTCCCTTAGGCGTCCTCTCGGTCTCCCCGTCGATGCAAAACTGATGGGAAGGCTGAGGTTATATATACTGAGCTTAATTGGTTAATTGGTTCAGGTAATGAGCGGTAATTGGAGAGCACAGGTGTGTTTCCTGTGTCCTCCTAGAAGGTCCCTGGCTGCCTGGGGGAGGGCGTATCCTGATGGCTGCGTTTTCATTGATCTGTGTGCAAAAGAGGGGTAAAGGCTCTGTTCCGCGCATGCACGGTCTGTTTAATGCTCGGCCAAAATATCTCCATTTTTTAAAAGAGTTCAGAAGTATGGGAAACACACTGACCTTATCTGCTGGTGCGGGCCAAAATACATTCAGTACAGTTATTGTGCTCGCAATCGCTCGGAAATGTATGGGACATAGCTCGCGAGCGAGAAGTGTGGTAGCTTTGCGCATGCTCGCTGATATGTGCAGGGATCAGTAGCCTGACAGGATGTTAGCGCCGGCGCACTGCGTGAAAACTGGCAGACTTGGCCTATCACACTGTAAAACTGAGCGAGGAAGCGCTCGGATTCAACAAATTAATTTTAATTTTTACAGATGGAGAAAAAAAAAACTCTAGGTATTAGTGATGTTATGACAAAGTATTATATATGTTTGAGCACCCAAGTAATTAGCTAGGTTTGACTGATTAAAATACCATGTTGTACATTGTGGTATTACGCGATGAGGAGTTTAGTGTGGACAGCTCAAAATGTCCCATTAATTCATGGTATTCTTAGGGGCCCAGCTCGGTTCTGGGGGCGTTGTTTGTGTAAGTATGTGTCTTCCTTCCAAAATTGGTCAGGTATAAGGGGTATATGGACAACTTAGCACACCTTGATTTGATGTTATGCTGTTCAGGTAGCCATTTGCAGCCAAGGGATCTCGTCGTTCAGGCCCTTCTCCCAGCTGCGATGTTTGTACACCCACCGTTGTTCTCGGAGGTGTAACTGTCTGACGGTGTCGGTTCTCTGTTTGTTCATAACCTCCAGTACAACCCATTTAAGGTCCTTGTCATTGTGACCTATGTCAGTAAAATGTGTTGTGAGCCTTGTGTTTGTCTTACTGCACCGTATTGTGCTGTGGTGTTCACTCACACGCACCTTCACTTTCCTGGTGGTCATGCCGACATATTGTAAGTTGCACAGGCATGTTAGTATATACACCATGCACTCCGTGTTGCAGTTGCTGACGTTTTTTATTTCCTGGGGTTGCCCGTGCCAATATTGACTTCCTTCGTGGTAGTGGTAAGTGGGCAGCACACACAATTCCCACATGGGTAGTGACCCACTGGTGTAGTTTGGGTGTACAGACTGAGCTGCCCATATACCCCTTATACCTGACCATTTTTGGTAGGAAGACACATACTTACACAAACAAACCCCCCCCAAACCGAGCTGTACCCCTAAGAATACCATTAATTAATGGTACATTTTGAACTGCCCACACTAAACTCCTCATCACGTAATACCACAATACCACAATGTACAACATGGTATTAAAATACGTCCAACCTAGCAAGTTTTTTTTTTTCCTCCATGTGAAAAAATTTAAATTAATTTGTTGAATCCGAGCGCTTCCTCGCTCAGTTTTACAGTGTGATAGGCCAAGTCTGCCAGTTTTCACGCAGTGCGCCGGCACTAACATCCTGTCAGGCTACCGATCCCGCACACATCAGCGCGCATTTGCAAAGCTACCACAATTCTCGCTCCCGAGCTGATGTCCCATATATTTCCGAGCGATTGCGAGCACAATAACTTTACTGAATGTACTTTGGCCCGCACCATCAGATAAGGTTACTGTGTTTCCCATACTTCTGAACTCTTTTAAAACAAGGAGAAGTTTCGGCCGAGCATAAAACAGACTGCGCATGTGTGAAAGAGAGCCTTTACCCCTCTTTTGCACACAGACCAATGAAAACGCAGCCATCAGGATACGGCCTCACCCAGGCAGCCAGGCACCTTCTAGGAGGACACAGGAAACACACCTGTGCTCTCCAATTAACACTCATTACCTCTTTTGCACACAGACCAATGAAAACGCAGCCATCAGGATATGCCCACCCCCAGGCGTTCAGGCACCTTCAAGGAGGACACAGGAAACACACATGTGCTCTCCAATTACCGCTCATTACCTGAACCAATTAACTAATTGAGCTCAATATGTATAACCCCAGCCTTCCCATCAGTTTCTATCAACGGGGAGACCGAGAGGACGCCTAAGGGAAAGCTGCTGGAAGCCCTGAAGATAGACAGTAAGAGTATGCATGATGCTGTATGTGCCATATGTGTGCATGGGTGCTTCACTCTGCTGGGAGGCCACAATGTTTGTAGTTCTACTTTGTGAGTCCTTTTTAACAAACCAACAGGTTTTACATCGGGATGTTGGAATCTTTACCACACAAGATTGTGTTTTTACTTCTTGTTTTCAGAAAGTCTCAGTAGGTCCTTCCACCTCTGCCCTCTCATGGAGCAAGTAGACTAGATTATAGGGTAAGGTAAAAAAAGTCTTTTCTTTGGTTTGCAAGGATACACATGCACATGTCTCATATAGACCGAACCGCGTGCGCAATAGGTATGGCGCTGCATGGATGGTACAGTGTACTTGTTGTATTCAAACTCACACTTTGGTGTGTATGCTTCTTTTCTTTTTTGTTTCCTTTTTCTACAGAGTCACTCATTAGGTTACTACACCAAGAGGGGCACTTGTAATTCACAGCCCCTTCACACATTAGTAGCAAGTCCATTTTTCTGACACTAGGTGCCGGGAAGTGGACCTCTAGGTAATAACCTCCCCTTTGGTCCTGAAGAATACTGCGTACCCTTCAGGGAAACCTTAAGAAGAAACATGTCGACCCTTTATAACACGGTGAAGGGAGATTAATGTTCCATATCACCGACCACTTCTTTTGACTACCATACCTTTGGTCCCTGAATAAACTTAGGATATGGGCAAGGGTAATGGTTTTTAATACACTTTTTCACTCCCCCCACGGCCATCACTTAGATTTAGAAGTGCATCCCTGTCTCCAGGAATATGCCTGCTCTCTATTAAACCAAGTTTTTAGAGGGCGAAGACTGCCGATGATAAAGCATGACACCGGGCGGTGGGTGAGGCCAGTGCGTAATTTTTTATGAGATGCCCCCATTGGCAACACATCTCCCCCTAACTCTGTAGATACCTTTAGGAACACAATCTAGGGGCAGTCTTCTTTTGTGGATTCATAGTAGAGTGGAGACTGGCTTGCCCCTTAGCCCCGAGCCTCTGGTTCCCACCCGTGGCATCTGCTGAGGTTAGTGTGTATGCCTTATAACCACTCCCCAGCGACCCCAGCCCTAATCCCACCCTCTAACCCCTACCTATTGTGTCCTTCCTGTCCTGCGCGAATACCCCGGGGGAAGACTGGTCTGCGATTTATTTTATTTTTATTTATTTAATGCAATTTTATATAGCGTGAACATTACTTGAAAGTGTCGGAGCACTTTACAAAATAACCAGTTGCGTTACATAAGGACTTTGGATTACATGAGTTACATAAGAGATACAAACAGAAAAAAATTGCACATGTACATGTTGTAAAGTCACTCAAGGAAGAGATACAAACCGATAAACTCTAAAATCACATAGGAATGGTAGTAAGCACAACGGTCTACTACATATACTAGTGGTTAGAGTTCTATACAAATAGTAAATTCGCACAGGATTACATTTTACCAACAATAAGGCTTGTACAATTATATAATACATAATTACATATACATTTTTTTTTTTTGTTTTTTTTTTTTGGTTCAAGACATTTATTGAGCATTGCCAGGAATACACAGCGTCTCGCCAACAACCCGGAGGCCGGCCGCTATCAGTGCATATAGAAATACACAACAGTTAGACAAGTACGTGCGCTAAAACAGTTCCGCCAACAGTATCATACATTTGACAAATGCAGCGTCTTCACAGCTAAATAAATGAGTCTCGAATTTTAAAGTTTTTATATAACCATTAACATGTGCAGTGTCTATACAACTCAGAAATACTAGGTGGGGGGGGGGGGGGGGGCATAAGGGCATCCAGGCGGGTATATCTGATCTCGGGAGGCACATGACCGGTAGAGCGGCAGAGTCATGAGACCACAACAGGTGGAAGGGTGAGTCACAGTACGGTAAGTAGCGGGCTGCCAGGCACTTGGGCGATGTCCCGGAAGATAGGGGTTCCTCACAGAGGGTCCTGATGTGGGGGGGGGGGGGGGGGCGGGAGGGGGGTATAGAGGGGGGGGGGAGGGGGGGGGGGAAGGGGGGGGGGGGGAAGGAGAGGAGGAAGCAGCTGACATAACATGTCCTACACATTGGTCGTGTAACCGTAGTGTAAGTCCAACAAATTATCATCTCCGGATTTCAATTTCCCCACTTCAAGTGTCCTCAATCTCTGGCGTGAATGGGGGGGGGGGTGGAATCAGCAAGCATATCATGTCATATACAACAGCCAGGTGGTGCACTGCAAGATCAATAAACATCATCAAATGGTCTCTATACCCCAACCTCAATTGCTGTCATCCTCGGGCGGATCAGTTATCAAATAACAATGCAACGGGGCCCAGATATCAGTAGGCCTAGAAGCAAGCGGCAAGAGTTCGGAATAGGTATGCAATTGTTCCTGGCAGTACACCATGCCACTCATCCAGTCCTTAAATTTGGGTGCTCTTCCCCTCCCCCATCTACAGGCCACCCTGCGTTTAGCCAGAAGCAAAGCCAGTGCCACATATTTGCGGTGAGCCGCTTGGAGAGGAGCAACATATCCCAGAAGGGCCACTAATGGGGATGGATCTACCGTCATGTGTATCATTTTGGAGAGGGCCTGGAATACTTGTGTCCAGTATGTAGTCACTTCAGGACATCCCCACGCAAGATGAAGGAAATCAGCCCCTGGTGCCCCACACCTGTCACAGTTATCTGTAGGTCGAAGGTGGAATCTGTGTAAGCGCGCCGGAGTGTGATATAGCCTGTGCAGGAATTTATAGTGGATTATCCTAAAACGGCTGTTAGCTGATATGCGCTCAGTTTGCTGTAAGCAAAACTCCCACTGTGTGTCCGTGAATGTCATGTCCAGATCCTGTTCCCATTTCTGCTTAGCGGGCAGAGCGGTGTATGTCGTGTTAGCCCGTACAGATTTATAGAGTGTAGACACCAGCTTAACAGGCTGGTCTCGAAGCAGCATGGTTTGTAAAGGAGAAAGCACCTGGGGCTCGCAGGGGAACCCAGGCGTGATAGCCTGCAGTCCGTGTCTGAGCCTAACATAATAAAACAAGTCTAGAGCGGTTGGATGGATGTTCTCATATAAATGTTCCCTAGTCCGGAAGACGCCATTTAGATATAGGTCCCCCCACGTAGCGACATTAATTTTTTTTAATAACTTCCGAAAACCAGCCTCCTGGAGGAGCGGTAATTGTGGGTGATAGGCCAGCGGCAATCTCGGTGCGTATAGGAAGTGCAAGTCCAGCTTAGACACAATAGAACGCCACGCTGTCACCGTGCTTGACACAGTGGAGGGGGTCTTGTCCCTACCGTCAACCTGAGAGTAGAGCGCGCCTTCGATAGGGATCGGGTGTGCCAACCAGTGTTCCGCTGCAAGTTGAGGCATATACCTCTGCTGGCGCACCCAAAAGTATGCATAGTGGGCCTGAGCAGCTCGGTAATAGAGCTCAACATCAGGGATATCAAATCCCCCTTGTGAGAGGGGCCGGATCAATATCTCCCATTTGAGTCTGGGCGATTTACCACCCCACACTAGTCGGATCAATTCCGAGCGTAACTGTCGAAAAAAGTGAGATCCGGGGTGATAAGGAATGTTCAAGAATAGGTACAGAAGTTGAGGGAGTATGACCATCTTGACCAAGGAGGCACGTCCCGCCATAGATAGAGGGAGCGTTATCCATCTAGATATATTGTCTCTCATCTTGTCCATCACAGTGCCATAGTTCGCGCGAATCAGTTCCTCCCTATTCTTTTCCACATATATACCTAGGTACTTAAAATCCCCTGTGCTCCAGGCCAGTGGGAACTCCAGCGGAAATGGATTCGTCGCGGCAGTGAGGGGGAAGATGCATGATTTCGTCCAGTTGATCTGAACCCCTGAAAGGGCACCAAACCGAGTGAACTCACGTAGTATAGGATGAAGATTATCACTGGGGTGGCGAACATAGAGGGTGATGTCATCAGCATACATAGAGACGAGTAACTGCCTCTGAAAGCAGCGCAACGCCTTGTCCTGATGGTGCTGTCGTAATTTAGCCGCCAGGGGTTCGGTGGCTATGGCAAAAAGAAGGGGGGACAGCGGGCACCCCTGTCTTGTCCCCCTGGTAATCGGGAAGGCAGACGACAGTTTTCCATTGATGAGTACCCTGGCAGTCGGATGCGTATACAGTAATTTAATCCAAGAAATAAATAGAGGTGGGAAACCCATGCGCTTAAGAACCTGAAACACATAGTCCCATTCGAGCGAGTCAAACGCCTTGGTGGCGTCTAAAAAAACGGCTGCCATTGGGAGATCCTCGTGGACTGAGTCGTATACCGAAAAAAAAGTACGGAGATTATGCGATGTCGCCCTACCAGGGACAAATCCGGACTGGTCCGGAAGGATAAGAGCAGGCAGGAGGAGGGCTATGCGCGTCGCAATCAGTTTCGCGAGGATTTTAACGTCGCAATTTAATAGGGACAAAGGCCTATAAGAGTCGCAGCTTGAGGCGGGTTTTCCTGGTTTAAGCAGTGAAGTAATGAGGGATAATTACATATACATATATTTAAGGCAGACCAGCAAAAAGGAGAAAAACAATCATGGGTCATCAATAGGAGTCGTGAGGGAAGAAGGAACGGAACGGAATAAAGGTCAGACAAAATGGTGGGTCCTGGTAGTGGGTATAGACGGAGACCATCTCCAATAATGGCGGGATGCACAACAGTCACCAAAGTCAAGAATCCAGAAGAAGAAGAACACAGAGAGCAGGATTCCATTGAGTAGAGTCAGAGGGGGGACGCAGCATAGGAAAGGATTCCCTGGCGGTGGATGGTCTGGAATCGTCTCGTTCAGAGGAGTGTTTAGCATGTAGTGGGACTGTGCGCGGCTGCTGCCAAAGTCTACTTACCTCCCAGTCACGGGCTCAGACCCGGGGGACACCGCAGGTCAGGCCCGCGCCCCCCCCCTCCAGCCGCATCCATGCCTCACAAGCGGTGCAGGTAAACAAAAGCCGCATTTACAAGTAAATGGTCTTTTAAAGACCTGTTAAGTACTTGAGTGCGGCTGCAATTAGATGCTCGCCAGCCCGCGAAGCTGTCTCCGCCCGGGCTGACACACACGACGGGGGGCTGAAGCCCCGTGAGCCCAATTGCTGTTGCGCGCCTGGTGTAGTGTACACTTGTTTGGGCAATACTATCTGCAAGGGTTCTTTGTGCGGGGCGTTAAGAAGGAAGAAAGCCAGCATACTGCCTAGTTCTTCTCCTCGTACCAAACAACCTTTCCCCATCACAATTCTTTCTTCTGGAAATTAAGCAGCAAGATGCAATGTATATTGCAGTGCCCTGGTCGGCAAGCCACAATTATTGTACACGAGCTGCAGCAGGTTTACCCATGACAGCATATTTCTGGCCTGTCTTTCATTCTGCGGTGCATGTATTTATATACGTCCTTAATTTATGTCAGCTGCCTCTTTCCTGCTATTGTATTTCTCGGCGATAGGGACTCGTCTGATGGTTCACAGAAAGACAGAGGGGCAGATTTACGTTTCCTGGCGCGTCCCTGCAAATCAGCAGGGATGCGCCAGAAAAGGTGCATCACGCAAGTTTACCCTTGCGCCACCTCAGATGCCCTGCATTTACAATGCGGCGCATCATGGCACAAGAATAAACAGATGCGTGACGCATCTGCCGGCGTAACGTTGGCGCAGTGCTGGAGTTGTGTCTCGGGCGCTACGCAACTCCAGCAGTGTTCCAACCTGGCCTACCCCTCAACATGGTGCGCCACGCCTTACGCCTGCTTCAAGCAGGCGCAAGGTTTTGGCGCAGCAGGGTCGGAAAAGTGACTAAGTGAAATCTTGTAGATTTCACGCAGGCACTTTTCCGAGGCGTCCCTGCGATGGAATGCCCCCCCCTGCGCCTGAACACCCACATTAAACCTGACGCAGGTTTCATGTGGCGCAGGGCTTTACAACGTGACGCATCTCCCTAGATGCGTCACGTTGTAATTACCCCGCAGCATGGCGCTGGCTTTACACCGCTGTTGCGTCACGTAAGTGATGCAACTGTGGCGCAAAAGTGGCATACGGGGCTTGTAAATCTGCCCCGAAGTACACCAGTTCCATATGGACATATTAGAATTAGGTTCGTCTTTCGTACCTAACATTCCAGACTGTTTACAATGTTTTCTTAATTTATAATAACTTGAATTAACCGGCAGTAATTCTAATGAACGAACTCCAGTTGCGTGCTGGAAACTATGCAGGATGCCCGCGGTCCCTGCAGGGGACCCCATAGGAGGGCAGACCCGTAGTAGGGCGTGGGGAACTGATCGGCCATTACAGTGGAGGGAGGTGGGGGGGCGGGGTCAACTAAGGGAAGGCCGTCCCCCTTTGGGACAAGATATAGGGGAGCCCCTCCCTCCTGGCGCCCTCTTTGCTGCTGCCCACCCTCACTAGTCGGTCGTGCCTAGGCTGCTCCTCGCCAGCCTTAGGGTCCCTAGGCCTCCCAGTCCCCCTCTCATTCCACCCCCCGTCGGACGCGAGGCCCGCGCTTCTCAGCTCAGTCTCAGGTAAGCGGATCAGGAGTCTTCCCCCTCGCCCCGTCCTCAGGTAAAACCTGAGTCGACAGGGCTCCGTGGCTCTGCCACGGGGGAGCCCTGAGATCCGTTAATTTACGTTGTTCGGGGTCTGCCGTGCTGGCTATGGGAAACCGAGTATGTCGCCTGGCATCCGGTGCGGGGGTTGGAACTGGGTGATTACACATCGGCCGGCTCAAGCACGCGGTGGGTCTAATTGGGGGCCAGCTGCGAGTGTTGTGCGTTTAAGCATGTAGTAGTGGCGCGGGGTCCGCAGCGGTGCACAACTGGCGTTCGCGACCACTATTTCCAACAATAGGCCTTTAGTGTTGGAGCACTCCGGACGGTGAGGCGGTGGACCACACGCATGCGGTTGCCGCGAGCACTGCGAGCAGCAGCGTGGTCGAAGGGGCGGGGGGTGATATGTGGTTCCGCCAGCACCTCCTGCAAATTAAGCAAGATTACTGGCCTCTTAGGCTGCAAGGGCGCGGGGCGGGGTGGTTTATGCGGCTTCGCGGGCACCTCGAGCGGCAACAAGGACATCGGCAGACCGCAGCAGCACCGCGACCGGCAGCGAGGTCGAAGGGGGCGGGTTGTTTTAGACGGCTCCGCCGGCACCTTCAGTTAATAACAGTGGATTACTGGCTTACTAGGCAGCGAGGTCGTGGTGGCGGGGAGCGGCATGCGGCTCCGCCGGCACCTCGAACGGCAGCAAAAGCATAGAGGCACGCTCAGAAGCTGGTAAGCGTAGAAGCAGGATATCCGGTAATAAGTTTAAATATAGCTTCCGGTGTACACGGGTTGGAATGCATTTCCGGGGGCACGGTCACAAGGTAGCTTCCGGTCGAGGTCAGGAAGCGTTTCCGGCAATACCGGTGTCTCAGCTGCTCTAAAGGAAGAACCCGCTCAAGTGGTGACGTCCATGCTGACGAACTGTGTCTACGGGGCAGCGCTCACGACCAAGTCTATTCGGTAGCACTACTTTGAACTTCACGACCAGCAAAGCCAAAGAAAGCGGTCTCGTTAGCTGTTGCTTGATATCGAGCACGGGTACCACGCTCTGGACTTCTTTACTGATGCTTTTAGCCCCCATCAGGACCTCTTTACTGATGCTTTTAGCCCGCGTATCGATTCGGCCGCTGGCTCCTCGGTAATGGCGCACGCCACTCCTGAGGGAAAGCACCTGCATGTGTTTGCCACAACGGCTGCTTCTTTGCAGTCTTACACTTCCCAAAGATGCCTTTTCAGTCCTGATCACTAATCAGAGAGCCAGAGTTTCTATAATATTTGGAAATAAGATCAATCTCCAACATTTCGCTAAAATAGTGACGTGGTTACACTTCTCAGAGAGCAAGATTTTCGATAAAATCTGGAATAAGAGCAATCTCCTACATTTCGCTAAAATAGTGACGTGGTTAAGTCAGTCAACAGAACAAGCCCTGATTTGCAACTGCAGAACATGTTGCGGATACTCACGACACGAGGGCAAAATAGGATCAACAGTGAAATGTTTCGGGCATTAAATCAGCTATTGTAATTTGAGTGATTCCAGTTGAAATTTGTTACATAGAATTGAACTATAACTTGACTGCATAGGTTATGGGCTAATATAGGCTGTGCGCTATTCATTATAGTCATGTGGTGTCGCCTTGCTGCATGTATAATAAGTGTTCCCCAATTTAAGGCAAACCAGGACTGCATCCCACTAAAAGCAGCGAGAGCACGGTGCCACCCCCTAAATCAGAAGGTAAGAAGGAAGAAGGTGGGGGGGGGGGTGCCGAATTAAGGAAGAAGGGGTCCTTGACTGCGACCGGGGAACCGGTGTTTATGATCTGGTCTCCCTGGGTCTTCGTTGTTGTAGGGACATTGGGTAGGGCCAAGCGACCGGGGGACCAGTGTTTATGGTCTGGTCTCCATGGGTCTTCGGTGTTGTAAGGACATTGGGTAGGGCCAAGCTTAAATGATGTTTATATCAATCAATACAGGAGCGTGGCACACAGCCGACGTCGCCGCATCGTATTCGTGGAATAGTGGGGTCCAAACTTTTAACCAGACCGTGGGTGTCAAAGTAAGTATGAGAATGATCAATAGAACGCAGTAGTTAGAATAAGGTTACGGGTCTAAGGATCCATGGGGTATTAACTCGGATGGTCATTATAATTTGTCTTGCAGGGAGCAAGGCCTCACAAGATGTCAGAAAGGAGAACAGCTGGCACAGGATCAAGGGCGGTTTCAGACGCACAAGCGGCACACGCGGCGATTTTCTTACAACTAGTGGAAACGAATGGCGTGGCATGGGCTACCAATTTGCTTAAGGGCACCACGGCGAACCCCTGTGTGAACAATGACATCATAGCACTGGATGATGAGGACACAAGTAGTGCGGGACACGCTAGAGCGTCTAAAAGATTAAGGGTTCCTACGAACAAAGAATTCCCACCGCCGTCGAAAAAGAAAGGCTGCGACAAAACGATGGTCGCAGTAGTACATGACGTGCCTGGTACTTCAAACTTGTCTGCAGTGGTACAGGAGGTGCCTGGTCCATCATACTTGCCAGATAGCAGGCAACCATCGGCGGACTACGCCACTAGAAGCGATTGATAGAGCGAGCTTTAGAAAATATTTTATTCAAGCTTGTGATGTCATACTCCCATAATTTGAATTAATACATTAATGAGTGTTTGCATGATTTGTTTTATTAATCCAACCTAGATTAAGTTTGCACCACACATGAACACGCGGGAAACTAATTAAATGTGCTCTTGTTGCAATTGCAAGTCTGTTTTGTAACACATTATTAATATTGTCCTGTTTGTTATGTCTGTCCTATTGTCTTTGTCACTATTAATATGCAGCTGATCATTCATGGCATGTGCCTTTATATGTGCTTACATGTATGTCCTATGTTGTGTTTGTCTGTCTGTGTATTATTTAATTATCTTTTTATTCTTTCAGAAACATAAAGCTGGACTACATGAAGAGTGGTGGTTATTTAATGTGCTGCTTTAAATGTTTGCTTCTGCTAAATGTTTTTATTAGTGGGTTAATTAATAATTAATAAGGGACTGGGTGGTACATAAGGGTTTGCTTTACATGAATTAATTATTCTTTTGTGTTTGTTTAAATAATAGTTTTCTGGAAAGTGACGCAGGCTGAAAGTGGCGCAGGGTCGCAGGCAAAAAGTGGCGCAGAAAATTGACGCCTTCTAAAAGGGGCCTACTGATGCTAAGCCACAGGAGAAAGTTATTTTGAAAAAAAAGATGACAAGCCTACAAACTTTTATTTTGAAAGCTTCAAAAAAATTAACTGCTAAAGTCGACTCTATGGAGTGGGTTTGGATGTGCCACAAAGCTCAGAACGGTCTGGCTCAAGGCTAAAAGGAAGAGACGTGACAAGATTTCATACTGCTTGAACATTTTTGCTACAAATTGTAGCGGACTAAGGAACTGTTGCCAGGATTCTGTGCATGGACAATGACTTTGTGTAAAGCCTGGTCTCGTGATGGAAGATGTCACAGTTTACTGTGGCGTGAGGTGATTCAGCCAATGGAGAGCCAGAAGTCAGCTGTTGGAATGTGAAAAATAGTTAGCTCAGCTTTTTTAGAGTATAAGAATAGGCGTTAGCTGCAAACTTTTGGCTTACGCTCTTGATTCCAGAAGGACGTGTTCTGCTGCCCGATGATTACACGTAAGAAATGTAACTTTTAAGACTTTGTTTTCAGGCGATGAGGGTAGAGTCAGTGAGATAGTTAGGTTTTGGAAATGCTCTTCCTTTTCACTTATTTCTGCTAATTAATAATGTTTTTTTGAAATAAGCTCTCTTTATAAAATGCTGAATAAAACTTATATGACTTTTTCTAATGCTTGTTTAATAAAGTTCCAAACCTAAGTTTTCTTAAATATGTTTTAATAAACTTTTTAAAATGACAAGCTGGTCTTGTTTATTGTAGATAGTTTATTGCAAAAAGTCATTAATAACATATGATCCATTCACCTCACTCACTATGTTTATGGGCCTGGTATTGTTGGTAAGTGTGATAGTGGATTGAGTCATCATATATAAAGAATTTTAGTTTCTAGGCTCTATCAATTGGTAGCATTCAGACGGTTTATATGTTGTTTTTGACATGTATGTTACATATATGTTGGTATAGACATAGGATTGATGTTTAACATATGTTAAGTCTTTGATTCTGTTAGGTTGTTATATGTAGTCTAAGGAATTTTTCCAGTAGTGTGAAAGATTCCTGGTTAAATTGCTGGCCAGCAAGGTAGTGTGACTAGAAGAGTTATACAGTGCATTTGTCTGTTTCAAAATTGTGGTATAGCATATATCACGTGTTGTGGGCGTACAACACAAGTTTAGGGACCTTAGATTGCATGGTTAAATGTGTAGTGAGGATTGCCTATGAAATTGTAGCATTAAGCAGAGGGACTTGGTGAGCCTGTTTTAAAGCTTTCTGTGAAGAGAGTAATAGATATATCCAAGCTTGTGTGAAGGGTAAGGGTTGTTTTCTCTTCCAAGGTTAGAGTCCTAGGAAGAAGATAAATAAGCGTTGATTTCTCTTCCAAGGTTAGAGTCCTGAGGAAGGAAATAAGCGTCGTCTATTCTTATCAACGTCTGACGTTTTCTGTGGCTGGTTCAAGTCCTGCCAAGAATTCGTGTGTGTATGATTAGGGTTTTCCTGTTTGAAAGTGTGTGAATGTGTTGGTAACCTGAAGGGTAGGGTAAGAATTACTCTATTGGCAAATGAAACTATTCTGTGAGAATAGCGTCGTCTATTCCACGCTGAGGATACTTGAATGAATGTATAAAACTATCTCTTTGTTAGAGAAACAGGCAAATGGTTTCCTTTATGTAGTTATTAATTGCGTTTTAAAAAGATAATAGGAAAGTGTTTTTGAGCCCTTATGGTAAAGAAATACGCTATTTTAAAGCATTGCGCGTTATTTTAAACATCTTAAAAGCATTTTGCGCTATGTAAATGCTTAGAAAACTGCCCCGATCGAAAATTCTGAAGGGAGGGGCTGTTTTAGGAGTGAAAGCGTGTGGGGAGAGCTTGCAGCTGCAGCCTGCTGCATACGTCAGAGCCTGCCTCGCTCTGATTGGTTGATGTGCCTGGAGCAAAGCAGTACTCTTATTGGCTGAGGTGTGATAAATATTTAAGTGATTACTGGCTTTTGCAGATGTTCCCCTGTTCTGCTCATAGATCACGCTATTTTTAGAAAGTACTGGCTTGATTGCATGTCATATTACAGCTGACTTATGTGCTGGCGAGCGTTGCACTAAGTGAAGGGTGAACTTGTTTCAGTAGCCAGATTCTCAGCTTTACTGCTCGCTCTGTGTTACATTTATTTAAATGACTGGTAGATCGCTTTGTTCCTCACAGTTTGACTGTTGACTGTGCCGAGCACCGAGTATTTGTGAAGGAGGGGGGCTGTGGGTCGTTACACCTGTGCTGTTGTTGGACTGGAGGCGTGTCACAGCTGATGCATGTGACGAGTGTTGCGCGCTCAAATGGCCCCGTTTTGGTTTCTTTCCTAGATGCGCTATTGTTTTAAAACGAAGCGTGTTACAGCTAAATTGTGTAACGAGCATTGTCCCCGTTATTAATCCTAATTTTAAAGTGTCCCGATATGGCTATTTCCTTCATTACAACTGCGCTGTGTATTTTGTAGGGGAGGGGCTGTTTGCCGAGTGAGGAGCGAGTGGGAGAAGGTAAAGGCTGCAGCGGCTGTGTACGTCACAGCCGCCGCCGCGCTGCCATTGGTGGAAGACGCGTCGCGTCATCAAAGAGCCGCGCTCCTATTGGGCGAGGCTCCGTGTTAGTTAGAAGAGCCCCGTTCTGTTTGGGCGAAGCTCCGTTTTAATAATAAATTGTTGGTGTCTCTCGAGATGCATATCGCGCATTGAGGGGAGCGCGTGGAGAGAAACTGACACTGTGATGGTCAGAGAGGGGGGAGACGCTTTTCGTTCCACGTCAGAACAAGGTCGCGCACCCATTGGCTGTTGACGCGTAGCGTCACACAAAGGCCGCGACCTCATTGGTTGAGGCTTTGTGAGCCTTGTACATCCATTGGCTGTTGACGCGCAGCGTCATAGAAGAGCCGCGACCGGATTGGTTGAGGCTCTGGGGCATTGTGATTGGCTATAAGCGCTGTGGCAGCCGCGCTGATTGGTTCTGGCATTTGGTTGGGCGAATTGGCTGATGCATATTGAGAAGCAGAGTCACAGGCATTTGTTTATGTCAGCTCGTTTATGCCTGGTATCTGCATTTGCTGATGCTTTCACAAGTGGAGGGGATTGGGCTAAAGGACCAGTCCTTTCATAGATTCCATCAGTGTGGGAACAGGGCAGTGTTTGGTTCATTTAGACAAGTGTTATCAGATGCCCTGTCAGTGAAGCTCATGTGCTCAACAAAGCTTATCTGAAGTATGTCATTGCGTTGTGTAGAAAAGGAACAAGCATTATGTTACATTAATTAATTGAAATAAAGGCTGTCAAGCGTTTAAATATTAAACATTTTATTTAAATTAAAAGCAAGCACATTTAGGCTTATTTTTTACAGGTTTATGTTCCAGAAGGTGTGTAAGTGAAATACATAAGTACATTTAAAACACATATGATTATATGGTTTTTATTGTTGTGAATAAATAAATATTTTGCGTTGTTATTGTTTTTGCAAATTTATGTTTTCCCTTCCTAGGTTTATTAAAAATAGTGATACAGGTAAATTAGGAGTTCAATTATTTTGATCAGGTTATAAAATTTTACTTCACCTGACTTTGTTAAATAAATTAATTAATTGATCAGTAAATGCTATTAGGCCAATTAAGTGAATGTAATTACTTATTGTAATTATTTTAATTAATTTTAATAAAGGTAAGTATATTAAAACATGGATCAAAATTATTCAATGAAGAAGAAAACGTTTTTCTGCCATCAGAAAATGAAAAATGTATTTAAAAAGGTTAAAAGGGTTGTTGCTACATGTGAGAGCAAATTAATGAATAAACAGGTGAGTAATGAAGTAACTAGTAAGCATAATAAAAATAAAGATGCTAAAGATGCAGTTTTAAATGACACATATTCTGAAAGAATACCACCTCCCCCAAAAGAAATCATTTTTAATGAAAATTCGATTCCCAAATTAGCGAATGTAAATAATAAACCTGACAAAGAAGAATTAATTGATCATTATAAAAATTATGTTGTAAATACAGATGACAGAAATAAAAGCAGATTCCCAGAACAGATTAATGTGACGCCAAAAGAGCAGATTAATGTGTCGCCAAGAGTCCCAGTTCAAATTAATAGAGTCCCAGTCCAGACATCTTCTCAAGGTGTCACAACAGGTAGGTATAATGAGATGCCTAGTACTTCTGGAATTATTATTCCTGATCATGTAAGTTCTACAAATGATTTAAAGGAGCAGTTATCGTCAGACATGGAAGCAGTGACAGTTCCTGTGGTAATTGGACCTGTTCCCTCAGTGCTTGGAAAAGATGAAACTAGTCCCACAGCTTTAACGGTCTCAATTCAAAAGTTTGCTGAAAAACTTTATTCAAATGTACCTGAAAATGAGTTAGTAATGATTCAAACTCAGCAAGAGAAAGTGATGACTGTAGTTTCACCTAGTGAAAATACTGACGTTGACCTGACACAGCCTGGTGAGTATAAATTACTGGATAATGCAATGAGTACAGACAGATTACAAAGATTGCAGGATGATGAGGACATTGAAGGCTTGAACAATACAGGTAGGTTTGCCTCTGTCCATATAAAGGATTTAATTTGGGCTTTGAGAAAAAGGGGTAGTCTGAATAAATGGAAAACAAAATGGACAAAGAAAAAAGAGAAGGAAAAAGTGACTTTAGCTTTTGTAGGAGAATGTAAAAATACACAGATGCAGAGTGAGATAAATCAGCAGCAGCAGTTACTGAATGAACAGCTACAAATACAGCGACAGGTGGTGATTGAGCAGAAAGAGATATCTCCGCCGCCATTACTAAATTATGTTAATGAGCAGAAATACAATACTGATACAGGATTCAGTGGAGTCAAGGAAAACAGACCTGATCCAATTAAAATTGCAAACAAGCAGGGAAACTTATTTCTTAATGTTCCACAGTACAAGATGAAGCCAGAAACAATTCCTGTTATTGAAACATTCATTAAGCAGGGTGTCCTAAAAGAGATTGAGAACAGTCTTTGTAATTCACCAGATATGGGAATTAGAAAGCCAGATGAAATGCACAGAATAGTACAGGACCTGAGAAAGGTTAACGAGATAGTTATCCCTTGTTGTCCTTTTGTGCCCAAACGAGCAGAGATCCTTTATCAGATACCACATGATACTGAGTGGTATTGGGTTTCAATGCACCCAGAGAGTCAAATAATTTTTGCTTTCAGGTTCCAAGAGAGAATTCCCAGACAGGTAACTATTATGATTCAGACAATGGAATCCGCTAAGACGCAAAAACAGGTAAGAATGCTCCTAGGCATGGTTGGTTACTGTTGCCAATGGATTAGTGCTTTCTCAGTATTTGCAAAACGATTGCAGAGTCTGACAAAAGCAGATATAAAAGACCAAATTGTCCTGACAGAAATTAAACTTGAGGCCTTTGAGCAATTTAAAAAGAGTTTGTGTGAAGCTCCTGTTCAGGGCATGCCAGACTTCAACAAAGAATGTGAGCTTTTAGACCAAATAGCAGAGATAAAAAGTACTGAAAATGGAGAGATAAATAATAATGTCTCAAAAGGCAATGAGCACGCAGGTACCATTATTAAATTTTGTGCTCAAGAGTGGGTTGCAATAAAAGGGGAAAAATTCAATGAACATGTTTCAAGCATCCTCATACTAATGTTTTCAATTCAGACATGGCAAGAGTTAAAACAATTACAAGATGAGGCACATGTTGAGGAGAAAAACACATGGCTCAAAGAGGGTTGCAGACAGCGAGAAGAAGATGAAAAGGTTGACAAAAATGGCGGACCTGTTATGTCCAATTCCATGATTGCTGACATGGCACAGATGTCCCATGGTCTACGTCATTTAGCAAGAGACACAATGATTCAACTGTTCAGGGAAACAAGTCTAACATGTCAGAAAAACACATGCCAGAAAAACATTTCAGATCAAAAGACATTTGAGAATTTGGGAACCATAGGCCGGGAGGGTGGTTCATTTGCAAAAATTCAAATAGATTTCTTTGAAATGCCCCAACATAACAAACTGAGATATGTCCTAGTTATCATTTGTTTACTTTCAAAATATTTAGAAGCTTTCCCAACAAGAAAGAATGATACAGTTTCTGTATTCCATCAGTTGGGAACAGATGTGGAAAATGAGCAAGCTCATGATTTATTGCCAAGAGACTTGGTTAGAACAAAAGTTCATCGGAGGAGAAACTGTCTAGTGCCCAGGTGGCAGAAGGCAAGACAGGTGAAACTAGTCACAACAGATACTGGATGGATGAATACCAGTCATACCCTTTGTACACCTGCACCTGATAACACTGATGATGTTAGTGAAGAGACTACAACTGATTCAGACTCTGAAAAAGAAATTCCTAAAGAAAATCCAGATCTTGAAGATCGACAAGGTGGTCGACATCTGGATGATGATGTCAAAAATCCAGATCTTGAAGATCGACAAGGTGGTCGACATCTGGATGATGATGTCAAAAATTCAGATCTTGAAGATCGACAAGATGGTCGATATCTGGATGATGATGTCAATGCGAATGAAACATTGAATGAAGAAGATCTAGAGATTGTGATTCTAGATTCAGAAAATGATGAAAATGTGCTAGAAGAATGTCAAGCAGAAAGAGAAGATTCAGAAGCAGAAAATTCTGAGCAAGAAGTTAATCAAGTCCAGGAGAGTATTGAAAAGCAGAAGAGTAGCTCTGAATGCGGGAACAAGAATCCTGAAACTGGGAAGCTAATGGTGATCCCTGAAGAAGAGGAAGAATTACCAAGTACCAGCTGTAAGGATGATGTTTCTAACGGAGTGAAGCTGCTGAGTAAAGAAGTTCCTTGGTACAGATTTAAAGTCTCAGAAAATGTTACAGATGGGAGTGATGAAGAGTCTGAGATAAGAAAATTCAGAAAAAGGGCTTGGAAAGTTGAATGTAAAGAAAGCAAGCCTAAGAAGAAACTCTTGAGAAAAGGTGATGTCTGGCCTAAAGATTTAAAGGTCAAATATGAAGTGTCAAGTCAGAAGAGTGATTCAGACAAAAAAGAGCAAACTGAAGAGAAGATTGAAATGATTGCCAGGAAGAGCAAAAGACCAGTGAGATCAAATGTAAAATACAAGTCTCCAGAATGGGCCTACATAACTATCTCTCCAATAGTTGAGGAGCGCAGTAGCAGTCAGGTGGTCTTGAAAGAAAATGGTGACAATGACTAAATTTAGTTTTCTTTAAGTTAAGGTTTATTTTTGGCATAAGGCTGAAGAAATTGTGTTAGTTTTCTTTAAGTTGAGGTTTATTTTTGGCATAAGGCTGAAGAAATCTTGTTAGAGTGACACAAGGTTGAAGAAATTGTGTTAACTGGAAACACTTTTATGTAAGACGCAAGGTCGAAGAAAACATGTTTAGAACTTTGAAAAAAAAAAAAAAGAGGGGGTATAAACTATGTACTAATTTTTCAAAAATTTTCAAAAATTTACTTTTTGTTTTTTGTTTTGTTTTATAATACTCAGATTGATATTTGTTTTGTTGGTGCAATTCAAAATGTAGTTATGCAATTTAAAACTTAGTTCCCTAAATTCATTGGGGGTTGGGGATTCAAAGGTGGAAAGGATCCAACTTAGCTGAATAAAGAAAGGGTATAGGATATAGAATTAGTAGAATGTAGGACTCAATACTAATTATGAGAGTTGCAGAAATATAGATGAAATTAGAGCTTAAATACTAATTCTGAGTAAGCCTGAAACATGTTCAATAGATAAAAAATTTTAATTAAAATTTTTGGGTGTTGTTTGGTGATTTTGAAATCACCAGATGAGGGAGTTGATAGAGCGAGCTTTAGAAAATATTTTATTCAAGCTTGTGATGTCATACTCCCATAATTTGAATTAATACATTAATGAGTGTTTGCATGATTTGTTTTATTAATCCAACCTAGATTAAGTTTGCACCACACATGAACACGCGGGAAACTAATTAAATGTGCTCTTGTTGCAATTGCAAGTCTGTTTTGTAACACATTATTAATATTGTCCTGTTTGTTATGTCTGTCCTATTGTCTTTGTCACTATTAATATGCAGCTGATCATTCATGGCATGTGCCTTTATATGTGCTTACATGTATGTCCTATGTTGTGTTTGTCTGTCTGTGTATTATTTAATTATCTTTTTATTCTTTCAGAAACATAAAGCTGGACTACATGAAGAGTGGTGGTTATTTTATGTGCTGCTTTAAATGTTTGCTTCTGCTAAATGTTTTTATTAGTGGGTTAATTAATAATTAATAAGGGACTGGGTGGTACATAAGGGTTTGCTTTACATGAATTAATTATTCTTTTGTGTTTGTTTAAATAATAGTTTTCTGGAAAGTGACGCAGGCTGAAAGTGGCGCAGGGTCGCAGGCAAAAAGTGGCGCAGAAAATTGACGCCTTCTAAAAGGGGCCTACTGATGCTAAGCCACAGGAGAAAGTTATTTTGAAAAAAAAGATGACAAGCCTACAAACTTTTATTTTGAAAGCTTCAAAAAAATGAACTGCTAAAGTCGACTCTATGGAGTGGGTTTGGATGTGCCACAAAGCTCAGAACGGTCTGGCTCAAGGCTAAAAGGAAGAGACGTGACAAGATTTCATACTGCTTGAACATTTTTGCTACAAATTGTAGCGGACTAAGGAACTGTTGCCAGGATTCTGTGCATGGACAATGACTTTGTGTAAAGCCTGGTCTCGTGATGGAAGATGTCACAGTTTACTGTGGCGTGAGGTGATTCAGCCAATGGAGAGCCAGAATTCAGCTGTTGGAATGTGAAAAATAGTTAGCTCAGCTTTTTTAGAGTATAAGAATAGGCGTTAGCTGCAAACTTTTGGCTTACGCTCTTGATTCCAGAAGGACGTGTTCTGCTGCCCGATGATTACACGTAAGAAATGTAACTTTTAAGACTTTGTTTTCAGGCGATGAGGGTAGAGTCAGTGAGATAGTTAGGTTTTGGAAATGCTCTTCCTTTTCACTTATTTCTGCTAATTAATAATGTTTTTTTGAAATAAGCTCTCTTTATAAAATGCTGAATAAAACTTATATGACTTTTTCTAATGCTTGTTTAATAAAGTTCCAAACCTAAGTTTTCTTAAATATGTTTTAATAAACTTTTTAAAATGACAAGCTGGTCTTGTTTATTGTAGATAGTTTATTGCAAAAAGTCATTAATAACATATGATCCATTCACCTCACTCACTATGTTTATGGGCCTGGTATTGTTGGTAAGTGTGATAGTGGATTGAGTCATCATATATAAAGAATTTTAGTGTCTAGGCTCTAACACGATCTTGGTAAGATCATGTCCACCTTGGAAGTGTTTATGAAGGAGATGAGGGAAAGTGTGTCGTCCAGTGCTAGTGGTGGGGTAGGCCCTTCCAATGTGTGGGGAAACGGCGCTGCAATCCCTGGCACATCTGGAGCGGCCAGTGGGGAGCCGGAGGGCACTGATCTGTCCAACCTGCTTCTAGCCCCGCCGGCACCCGTGCCAGCACCACCTACGTTACCTACCACACCTCACATGTCACCTGTTATTCCAGCACAGCCAGCTCCACCGGCACCACAGCCACCGAATTCAGCGCCCCCCCCCCCTTGGCGGTGCCAACCCCTCCTTCGAATACAGCGATTCCTTCTCCCACGTTACCAGCTCCTTCACGAGCGCTGCCAAGCGATGAGGAAGAAGTGGTGCTTGATGCTCCTTTATTGTCAGGCCATTCCTCCTTGTCCTGGGAGGTCCCGCTGGCAGCAAAGGAATTAATATGGAGGCAGGAGTTCATAGACATTTTCTCATTACTCATGTTAGGACAGCAAGGTGCGGATGTACGCAGGGCAGGGTTAAAGGAAGACGAAAAGAAAGTTACATTTCAGCCCTGGCCAGAAAAGTCCATTGACACATGGTTGGAAGCCTTTGCGATATTGTCTTCTGTGATCATGGAGAAGTTTGCGGATCAGGGACCAGCGTTGGTCCAGTACGGGAGACTAATTCATGAGGAGGCGAAGAAGTGGGGAGGTGTAGGATGGTTAGAGTATGATAGGGAATTCAGGAAGAAAATGTCCAGATCTCCTAAGATGCACTGGGATCACAAGGAGGTACAGCTGTGGATGGACCATATGGGGTCCAGGGCGCTCCAAGGCATAGCCACGAACAGTAAAGGGCAAGAAACGCAGGTAGTGTCAAATGAAAAAAGCAGTACAACGGCCAGGCAGAGCAAAGGATACAGCCCTTTCGGGGGGCCAAAGGGGGAGGGGCCAAAGAAGGGGAGGCGGGAAGTCAACAGCAGGGTCTTGCAGATTATTTAACAGCGGGCACTGCCATTGGGGGAGATCCTGCAAATTTACTCATACATGCAGCAACTGTGGAGGGCAACACCAGGCAGGAACGTGTAGGACGCCTAAAGGACAAAAGCAAGGAAGTTATCACGGGGGAGGGGCGGGTCCTGGCAGAATAAGTAACCTGGGGCTGTCAAAAACCAACCCACTCAAATTCCCCCCCCTTCATCCCCCCTCCCCACCCCGCTGCCTACAATGCCATCCCCAGCCCTGTACTGCCCAAGCGCTGTCCCACCAAATCTTCTAGAGTCAGGCGCAGTGAAAGGGCCCTCACCGATAAAATTGGACTGACTCATTGTACTGCTGAATAAATATCAGAACAGATTGGATGGGAGACTACTCCTGGGAGGGTTTGCTGAAGGTTTTGTTATACCATACATAGGGGTGCCGGTCGCTAGAGATGCAGACAATTTGAAATCAGCAAGGGACAATCCTGAGGTGGTGAGAGCTAAGGTTTTCAAGGAGCTGGAGCTAGGGAGGGTTGCTGGCCCATTTTCACGACCACCGCTAGACAACTTCGTGGTATCCCCCCTGGGGATAGTACCCAAAAAAGAGCCCGGGGCGTTCAGGCTGATACACCACCTGTCCTACCCCGAGGGAGAGTCGGTCAATCACAACTTAGAGGAAGGGGTGTGCTCAGTCTCGTACTGCTCATTCGATGTGGCCATGGACCTCGTACACATGGCTGGCAAGGGGGCCTGGCTGGCAAAAGCTGACATTGAGTCAGCTTTTCGCCTCCTGCCAGTGCATCCTAGCAGCCAAAACTTACTGGGTTTTAGGCTGGGCGAGGAATATTACTATGACAAATGCATGCCCATGGGTTGCTCCATCTCCTGCGCATTCTTAGAAGCCTTTAGCACCTTCCTACAATGGGTACTTCAGGAGATGGAAGGGGTTGAGAGCGTTTCCCATTATCTGGATGACTTCCTTTTTGTAGGCAGAGCAGAAACAGTAGACTGCGCGGAGGCACTGGCGAAATTTCAAAAAATGACAAAGTATCTGGGAGTGCCACTAGTTCCAGGGAAGACTGTGGGTCCAGCGCAGGCTTTAGTTTTCCTAGGCATTGAAATAGACACGAAAGCAGGTGAGGCCAGGCTTCCAGCAGACAAAGTCACCGAACTAGCAGCTCAGATCAAAGTGGTACTGGGGCAAGATAAGGTGTCATTGGACGACATACAAAGCCTACATGGGAGACTAAGCTTCGCCACAAAAGTGATTCCAGCTGGGTAGGGCCTTTGCGCGCAGGTTAGCCAGAACAGCAGCAAGATAAAGCGCAGACACCATCAAGTGAGGCTGAGTTTTGGGGTCAAAGAAGACCTTAAGTTATGGGGGGGCTTCCTTGAACAGTTTAACGGCTCCGTGATATGGAGGGATCCCTGGACTAGCAGCCAGGAGCTGACGTTGTTTACCGACGCGTCGGGCAGGGAGGGTTTTGGTGCGATCCTCGACAGGGAGTGGTGCGCAGCGGAGTGGCCCAATGCATGGAGAAAGAAAAAGATAGCTGCCAACATAACGGTATTGGAGCTTTTCCCAATCATAGTGGCCTTCCACCTTTGGCCTGCCTTGTTAACTGCAAAAAGAGTGGTTCTATGGTCCGACAACATGTCGGTGGTCCAGGCCATCAACACCCAGTCGGCCTCTTGTGCACTTGTGTTATGCTTACTGAGGGAACTTGTCAAAGTATGTCTATACAACAACGTGGAATGTAAGGCTAGGCACATCCCTGGAGTCCAAAACACGGCTGCTGACGCACTTTCACGTTTTCATTGGCAGCGGTTTCGAGAGGCTTGGCCGAGAGCGAGGGAAGAGATGACACCTTTCCCGGCTCAGCTTTGGCACCTGCTGTGGTGGCGCAGCGTATTTGAGAACTAGGCGAGATGTCCCTGGCACCTCGGACTATGAGAAGATCTCAGACTTGCGTAAAAACATTTTGCAAAATCATGGGCCCATGGGAGCAGGAGGCTTCGAAACAGGTTGAAAAAGTGCAGGCATTCATGGTCTGGGCGAAAGATGAGGGGAAGAGCCACTCATGGATGGCGGGTCACCTGTCTGCTATTGGGCACCATGCCCGGCTGTTAGGTCAGAAGGACCCAACCACATTATTTTTAACAAGGGCGGCGCTCAAAGGCTGGGCAAGAGTGATGCCCAAACTAGCAGACCAAAGGGCCCCAATAGACTACGAGACATTAAAGAACATGCTAGACGCCCTGCCAACGGTCACACACTCTGCCTACGAAGCAGCCCTCTTTGCAGTGACATTCAGCCTAGCATTTTTCGGAGCCTTTAGGATAGGCGAACTGGTAGCTCGTTCCAAAAAAGAGGTGAACCCTAGGGCCCTGTTGATGAAGGACGTACGGCTGACAGCGGAATCAGTAGAGATTTTCTTACAATCCTCAAAGACAGATCAGACAGGCATGGGTAGGAGCATTTCATTACAGCGTCTGGGCAACGACAGCTACTGTCCAGTGGCTCTGCTGGCTGTTTTTCTATCGTGCCGCCCACATACAGATGGGTTGCTACTGATACATTCAGATGGGTCCCCGGTCACGAAGTATCATGTGGATCATGTGATGCAGGGGTGCCTATTCTTGGCAGGCTACACAGCAAAAGGGGCCAAGTTCAGCTCCCACTCTTTCAGGATTGGTGCAGCTACCACTGCCTTTAGGGTAGGTCTCCCAGCCGAAGCAATTAAAAGAGTTGGTCGGTGGGAATCTAACTGCTACAAAAGATATGTGAGACCAATGAGTGTAATACGCCCTGTTAGCAGACATATGGTTGACAACGTGTAAATAAAGTAGAATAAGTACATAGGCCATGTTAAGGTGGCAGGAAAAATACAATGTGTGTACAAAAATTTCAGTTGCCATTTGGTGGTTGTTTAACTTTGCAGTGCTTTTAAGTGTGTCAATAAACTATGATCTTGCAACATATTGTGTCTCATTGCAGGGACAGAGGTATGGGTGATGGGGCACTCTTATGTCACGAGACTGGCGAGATGGGTGAATGCCAACACCTGGAAGCACGGCTTTACCAACACTAATATACCTTGGTTTGGCTTCCCCGGGATGCATTGGGCGGCACTGTTAGCGACGCTGCGTAGATTATTGAGGGATAACAGGCGAACGCCAAACATCCTAGTGGTGTACCTAGGGGGGAGCGACCTGGTAAGGTTAGGCAAGAGGCGATTGTTAGACGCAATGAGGAAAGACTTGAGCATCATGAGTGGTGAATTGGGACAATGCAACATATTATGGTCAGAAATATCTCCAAGACCAATTTGGCATGGGGCAACATCGCAGGAGGCACTAGAAGTCAACCGTAGGAGCGTAAACGCAGCGATGCGCAAATTCAGCGAACAGCGAGGGGTAGGTTTCATCAGGCACGGCTTGCTGCACGCCAAATCCATTGGCTGCTGGGAATCTGACGGGCTACACTTGTCTAAAGTAGGCATGGCAATTTTCTTATTAGATCTAGGGGAGGCGTTAGAAACAGCCGGATGCAGATAGAAGAGGACTAAGGGCTAGGTAGTGGAGGCTCTGGGAGCAGCGGGTGCCACGCCCAAGGCTGTGGAAGAGGTACAAGGCGATTCCCATACAGGGCAGGCGCAGGAACAGGACCTGAAGCCCCAGTGCGAAACGCACAGTGCTGAGTCATACATAATCCAAGGGGCCCTTCTTGGGGACTTGGTTTTGACGGCGCCCCGTTAGTCCTTAGGGCGGTTGTAAGCCTGAGCAACCGGGGGCTTGCCGATAACGCCCTGCCTGGCTGGGCAAGGTGTGAGTTGACTCTCCCTTGTCCGGAGGGTGGGGCAGGTGGACGATAGGTCCGCCGGTGGGAGGATTTCCTCCCAAGTACCACACTGGGCTATGGCCGCTGGTGTCCGCTTCCTTGGCTCAACTTCAGGCGCCCTGCAACAAGGGGTTGCGGGGTGTAGGGGGTCGCCTGTCAGTTAACCCATTCTGTTATTTGTACCACAAATAAACCTGCAACTTCTTCATCCCAACATGCTTGTCTGTGTATCATTTGGTTGTGGGCCGAGGTGTACCGATGCAACTACTATGCAGGTGGCACCATTACCAGCCACGTGAATGTTTGGATGCGGTGTCCAGTTTCTTCCTGCAAATGAATTGTGACCAACAACTGCTGCCACTCACTCCAAACACAGCCATTTGCAAAATCCTCCTCCCCAGGGACTTGGCTTCGTGATTTAGATTGTGCTGCACTTCTGTCCAGCACTGTAAGTGTCTCCAAGACGTTTCATTTAGTGACTAAAATATCTACGGTTTATTTAACTAGCACTTTATTTCATTTAGTCTGAGCATAACTCATTGGAACAGGAGGTAAAAACTGCAAGTCTAATGTTTATTTTGCAAGCTCCCAGGGCAAGCTTGACTTTTAAGCGAGCCTTTTCCTTAGGTATTTTTTCGCATGGTGTTCCCTACATTTAAAGACGCAGCCCCATAGTTATATTTGTTACGTTTGGCAATGGAGAGCTTATGTGCTGTTATGACATAGTAATGTGAAGGGATTCGTGAATAAATGGCGCACATTTTATTTGTATCTGTGCAGTTTCCAAACAGGGTGAAATCTTAGCTCGCCATTGAAATGTCAGGAAATTATGTTGCAGTGTTTATGCTGTTCGCCAGGCAGTGCATCACTCCTGGGACACAGGTCGGTTGGTAACGCTTCTTTATTAGTGTCTCACACAACGGCTTACATGTATGTCCGTCCTGCTTCCTCCCTTGGTCCTTCTGCCCCCAGCTTCCTGTCCCTAAACAGGATGTGGTGTCCAGTGACCTGGTCACTGCCCTCATGACCCACAGGGTCCTAGTGTCCTCTTGTCAGGTCGCCCTATCTTTCGGGTCATGACAGATGTCACAAGGAGAAAGGACCCGCAGCGTTTCTCTATTCCTCTGCTTGGTCAAAGCCATTACGCAATTTACATTTTGCTGCCTCCTCTCCCACCGGCCATGATCGCGCCATGCCAGACGTCAATATTCCAATGAAGTCCCAGTAGCTGTCGAAAATATTCTCTTAGTTGCCATGACGAAGAACAAATGACGACTGATGGTCAGTTTACATAAAGTCAAAGAAACTTGTTAAGCGCACAAATCACAGTAAGGTCTCAGGGCGCTTGCGGGCTGTGCTTCTTGCTGCACTCATCCTGTAAATCACTGAAACAAGAAGCGCGTCAGACTCAACTTAGAGAGTCTACAAACACGTCACAGCCCGCTGCTCCGGGAATACCACTTGTTATAGGCCAGAAGACATAGGGAAGGGCCTGTGACGAGGAACAGTGAATTTAAAACCAGTTTAGCCTTTGTTGCCATGACCCTACTCCATTGTCCTCAATGGAGCGAACAGTCACCACGTTCTACCAAAGCTTTGGGCCAGTAGACCTCAATCGTGCAGGTAGAGTTGCCACCTTCCCTACTAAAAACATACCACCTATTTGTTCACATTTTAAGATTCTGCGAAGTGACGGAAATGATACATAAATAGAATTTAATATAAGATAATCTACATTCGCTTTTAACATGACCTCTCTGTCACTGTTTACTTGTATTAAGGCAGCACTAGAGCACATTTTAAAGTGTTTTTGTTTCTTATTTTTACTGTTTAAATGATATACTGACACGGGGTCTAAATGTCAGCTTTAGGTGATTTTCCAAAGTTTTGTACTGTAAGGGGCTGTCAAATACTGGTCATGAAAGTAGAAATCCTGCCAGGTGACAGACAACCCCAGGTGCAGGTAGTGTGTTGGCACCAGTGCCTAAACGTCTACTGCCCCCTGGCTATGGCGGGATTTTATTATCAATGTAGGAGGTGTGTGTGTGTGTGTGGGGGGGGGGGGTGGTGGGAGTTCATAGCTCCCCGTGCCCATGGCATCCACAATATGCTACTGCTTGTGCTGAAAAAGCACAGTTAACTTTTGCGAATGCACAGTCTCTGCCACAAGGTCCACGCATGCAACCTAGGGGTCATCCTCGACTCCACCCTCGTCATGACTAAACAGGTCAACGCTGTTTCGTCCTCCTGCTTCAACACCCTCCGCATGCTCCGCAAGATCTAAAAGTGGATCCCCGCCGAAACAGGAAGAACAGTCACTCAGGCCCGCGTCAGCAGCAGGTTGTACTACGGAAACGCCCTCTACGCAGGAGCCTCTGCCAAACTCCTGAAACCGCTTCAACGCATCCAAAATACCTCTGCATGCCTGATCCTTGACATCCCTCACCGCAGCCACACCACACCCCACCTAAGAGACCTACACTGGCTCCCAGTCAACAAGAGGATAACCTTCAAACTCCTCACCCACGCACAGAAGGCACTCCACAACACCGGACCAGCGTACCTCAACAGATGACTCAGCTTCTATACCCCCACCCGCCAGCTCCGCTCCACCAACCTCGCCCTCGCCACAGTCCCCCACATCCGAAGAGAGACCTCCGGCGGCAGAACGTTCTCCCACCTCTCCACCAAGACCTGGAACACCCTCCCCATCCACCTGCGGCAGACCCAGGACCTGCTGACCTTCAGAAGACGCCTCAAGACCTGGCTCTTTGAGCAGTAGCAGCATTCCCCAACCCAGCGCCTTGAGACCCTCACAGGTAAGTATTGCGCTCTACAAATGCTATGATTGTTTGATTGTAAACGGTTAGTTCCAGCTGAAATTTAGCATAAGGAATTAATGACTGAAGGCTGTCATGTGGAATGTAGGGATCCTATGAAAAATGAACTGATCACTCACAGGTTATAGTTTCATCACAGACCTACTGGTGGGGGCCAAATAGATAGAGAGAGGAGACAGTGTCTCTGACTCTTGCACCCTTATTAAAGGGCCATCGCAGCAAAGTTGCATACAAGAGCCATTCTGCCAAAATATTCACTTCTCCTTCAGACTAGCACATTATGCAGATGTGCACAAGCCAAAGTTGAACATTTACAATACTGCGCACATTTTAGGAAATGTGACCAGCACCACCACCTAAAAGCCAATTCAATTGGTTGATCTCGAGCCAGGAGCCATGTGTACTCCGCATAAGATGTAAATATGAATTGTAGATCACCACTTCAGGTTCAACTGTTAGCCCTGTCTATCAATGATCTCTCTAGTTTGACAACCTTTACCTGCCTAGGCTCAGCTGCTCTGCAGACGTTAAAGGTGAGCGTACCTGAATTCTTCTGCTATGAAGCAAAACACATTGACGGAATGTGTGCAGCAGATATTCAAAGAGACAGAAACCAAAGCCCCTACCCAACAAAGAGACCATGGTAAAGAAAAAAAGCTTTTTCATATAAAATGTATTTACCAAAAAATTATTCAAGCCTTCTGATTTGTTAAGGATTTTTTTATTGATTCAGGCGATACAAATTTTCAACTGGAGCCCATAATACCTATCATTTATTTTTATCTTTCAAAGTTATGGCTTATTGCAGGAAAAACCAATCAGTGGAACATTTAGCATTGTATGACCCTCTTCTTTTCTAAGGTCTTACTCCCAATAACAGTTTGCTATGTTTGCCCTCGCAAGGAAGCTTTTGCCAAACAAAGCAGTGTAACGTCCAAAACACTAGCAAACCCTGCCCACCTCAAACCTGACGTGCGGCCTTTAGTTTCTTTCTACCATGCCTCCTTCTATATACAAAAAAAACACCCACACACTTCTATGCGTGCAAGGCTTTAAGTGGGATGAGAAAACTGCGGGGGAGGGGTTCTCTCTTAGGGGCAGCTGATGTAATTATGAGCGTGGCTTAAAACTGTTGAGCAAAAAATGTGTACTTAGCATAGTGTGCTGCCCCACTAGTATTGTGCTTTTTCTGTCATTGCCTCCAGATATATAATACGAGTGACATTAAACCTACAAACAGCCAGGACTATAGGCTTTGTCAATAGTTGTAAGTTGCATGAGATAAATTAGAAAAAACTGCAGCATTTTCGTTATTATATACAATGAAAACATAGGTGGTTCAGAGATGTGTTACAGGTGGGAAACACTTCGAGGGCCTGTGTCCGTTGGTTGTATGTGCCTGGCTTGGCGGTCATTTTGCAAGCAGACCAGTTTGAGGATTGGGCACATTTTTTATTTGATTCTAATGTTTTCTTCACACTTGTGCTTCAAAATGCTATATTTGGACCCCCCTTTTTTTCAACAATTTACCGGAAATATGTGGTGTAAAACCCACCATTTGAGTCAATTTTTTTCAAAATGTTCTTGCAGGGGGAGAACCCCCCCCAGCACCCTCCTTTTTTCAGTTCGGACCGCTTGCTTCGCTCGCTTGCTTATTACATTAGGGTACAACACTTTTCGCCACACCACTTTCAAAATCCACCAGCCGCCCCATGGTTTTAGTTAGAAAAACCAAGTTCCTGGACGTCATACTTAACAATAAACTCTCTACAAGGGGTCATGTCAACAACATCACAAAAAATATTCAGTAACTGTGCCCCATCCGTAACTTTGATAAATTTAAAAATAAAAGTCCGATCTTTCACTTTCTCCAGACTGGACCATGGAACACCCTTACTCACTGCCTTTTCTAAATCAAGACTGCTGCTTCAAAACATTTCACTAAAGTCTGCAGTGGGGTTAATCAGTTGTTTGTTTTTTATTTTAAGAGTTTTAAATAGCGCAAGCACTTTACATGAGCACCAGTTTCATTACAGACGGACACATTTGTTTTTGTTAGGCACGGGAGAGTAAGTGATTTGCCCAGAATCACAGGATGTTGAGCATCGTTGCCAGACTTGAACCCGGTTCCCCAGCTTCGAGGTCGACCGCTCTAACCGCAAGGCTACATCCTTTAACACAAAACTGAGTACATCATAACCGCTCTAAATTCTTAGCTCCAAATTCTGTGAACTGGGTAAGTTGACAAACTTTTCGTACTTAGAAAGGCATTATAACATTTAACACCTTAAGATGCTTCATGCAATAGCTATATATTATAAGAGAACCAGAAAATACAGAAACTAATATGAACTGGTACTTGAAATTTCAATAGTAATAAAGCGAAAAATTCTACAACTGTCGTTCTCTAGGGTAGCAACAAAGAGCTGGAAAAATATTCCTCAGAACCTGAAGAAGGAAGTCTAGGGTGCATAAAAGCCGCTGGTATAAACGAGCATCTGATCCACTCCATATCCCTAACAGTACTAAACGAGTCCCAGGATCCACTTAATTGTCTGTGGTGCCCTCTAACTTGTGCGTCATCCCTTCCCAGTACTGGCAGAGACTTGAACAATCCCACTGTGTGTCAAGAAACGTACTCCTCTGCCCACAACCTCACACACACTTCTTGTCCAGAGCACTACCCATTTTATATAAGTGGGCCCTGGTATAGAATACATGATGTAAAATCTTAAGCTGTATCAATCTATGGTGGGCCTTAATCGCTACCATCCTGGGGAGTTGCACGGCATCCCCCCAATCCTCATCTTCCAACTCTCCCACATCCCCCCCTACCACCGGGCCCTCAGGGGCTCTAAGTCCCACTGAGCATTCTGCACAAAGTGTGATAGGTGAGAGAGATTGCATTTGGTAAGCACTGGGCCATCCAGCAATCTCTGCTCCAGGGACGAGTTCTCCATAATATCTGCATCACATAGGACCACCGCATTTCATGCAGGAAGCAGTTGGAGGTACTTAAACACTTGGGAGGGCAGCATCTCATATTCCAGCCTAAGATGGTCAAATGGAACCAATCCATTTGCATCCCATACAGCAGCCAGTGTACTTATCCCTATATCGTCCCACTTCCAGAAGCCGCAAAGACTCCACACCACCCCCAGCCGTGCACTCTGCCAGAGTGGGGTCTTCGGTGTGAGGAGCGCATACATACCCATTTCCTTATTTAACCTATGCCAAACCGTAACTTCCGTCCTCATTGCCGGAGGGTCAACGGCAGACACTCTCCCACCATACAGAACATGCAGGGATCCTTCACGCCAGCACCTGCCAATCTAGGCGAAGAACCGGGTCATCTAGCTGAGCATACGCCCTGCAATGAATCAAACTGAATAGTGCGGCCTGATAGTACCACTCCCATTGGGGAGTGTAATGCCCCCTCATACATGGAATATTGAAGAGTGACCAGCGCTTTCCTCGGCGAGCCCCCCTGCCACAGCAACTTTCTCAGCAGTGCATCGACTGCCTTAAAAAACTCTTTGGGTATGTTGAATGGGCTGTTTTGAAGTATATACGTACAACGAGGTAGGGCCACCATCTGAACAGCGCTGTGCTACCCACCAAGGAGCCCAGCAGCGCCCCCAATGCCCAACATCCAATTCCAGTCTCCAAAGCAGCAGTGCAAGATTATCCACATAGTGGGAGTCCTCACCCATGGAGATCCATAAACCCATATATTTAACGTGCCCCGTTCAATCCTGAGCGGCATGAAGAGACCGCGCCGCACCCTCCACGTTCCCGCTGGAAAATCAAGAACTTCACCCAATTAATCTGCAACCTGGAGTACTTCATGTAGATTGCAAATATCTCACCCACCTTTCCCAGTGTCCAGTCATGGTCAGCCAGGTATAGTCGTATGTCACCCGGATAGAGCGAGATGCGATCCTCCCAGGCAGGGTCCCACCTTCAACCCTCAATCTAAGCATCAACTTGCGCTCAGCCTGCGGCTCCAATGCCAACTCAAAAAGCATTGGTGAAGAAGGGCAGTCGTGCCTTATACCCCTCTGGATCGGATAATCCGGGGAGAAGATACCATTTATCTTAAGGCACGCTCTAGGATTCACATAGAGTAAGTGGACCAAGGGCATGACTTTCAGCCCGAATCCCATCTTCTCCAGGACCACAAACAAATTAGGCCACTCCACCGAGTCGACAGCCTTACAGGTATTGAGGGAGACCACCACCAGTTGTACCTCTACCCTTCTCACAGATGCAATGTTGTTCTTGAGCCTCCGAAGAGTGAGTTTTGTAGATCTCTGGGGCATAAACCCATTTTGTCCGGGTGGACCAGATCCAGGATCCCTCCCTCAAACTTCTAGCCAAGACCTTGGCTAAAATGTTGGTGTCAACATTGAGGAGGGAAATGGTGCTGTAGGAGTCCCATCTATCCAATGGTTTGCCCGGTTTTAGAATAGGGATCACTGTGGCCATCCTCAGATTGTGTGGAAGCTCTTCCGTCTCATGGGCCTCCACGTACATTTTGTTGCAGTGGGACTGTGATTTATTTTATTTCTTTAAAACACTTATTAAGCGCACTGTCACCTTGCAGGCATCCTGGCGCTGACTAGTACAGAAAAAGCGGACAGTGACCGAGAGGGCGTGAACTTTCAGACAGTTACCTTGGGAAATAACCAAGTTTTAATCATTCTCCTGAACGGAAGAAGTTCCGTAGTTTGCCTAATCTCAAACAGGAGCAGATTCAGAGTTTGGCAGCTGCCACCTCGAAGGATCTGCCCCCAGCTCTGACCTTCCTAAATCTGGGAACCCTTACCAGCTTGGCCATAGAGGAACGAAGCTGCCTAGTTGGAATATACCAGGCAAATTTCGATTGCAAGGAGGCCGGGCCAATTTCATGGAGAGCCCTAAAAACTATGCAGAGGGCCTTAAATTGTATCCTCTGTCTCACCGGTAACCAGTGCAGTTTGCCGAGAGTGGACGGCCCATGTGCTCTTCTCGGAAGCCCCAGAGCCAACCTAGCAGCCGCTGATTGTACCCTTTGGAGCCTATCCAGCAAGAACCCAGGGGACCCCAGCAAAAGGGAATTGCAATGGTCCAGCCTGCTGAGGATAGTACACCTCACCACTTGAACACGAGCCTGGGATGGTAAAAGAGGCAAGACTTTCCTCAGGGAGCGTAAGATGGCGAAGCAACAGGCGGTCATCTTTTTTACATGCGTCTCCATACTAAGCCTTTGATCTAACATGACCCCTAGATTGCGGACTGAATCCACAGGCCGTACTTTGGTTTAACTAATAATTTCCTCCGGAGCTCCACTGGGAGGCCACTAGGGCCCACAGCTTCACCAGTCCGCAACTGTGAGAGTGCCGTTCGTATCTCCCCTCTGACAAGTCCTCTTCAAGCTCCATTGCCCTCTCTCGCTCCAGTTTTCTAAAGGGCACTCCTTGACAAAATCCTGCAGCTCCAAACCCTGAATAGGAGGCCGTTCTGAATAAAAATCCCGCAGGTAGTCAGTTATGACCCCATCTATTCTTTCAATACAACACACCCTGTTCCATACCATGTCCACAATCTTGCCCGAAAATTGCCACTCTATTTTCCAGTTTCTCCAGTGACCTTACACAGCTGCTGGCTACCAGACAGCCTTCTTTCCTCCCTGGGAGTATTATGAATGATTTCCAAGTTCAGGAACAATAGAAGCCTGCTACACGGAGAGGTGTTACCTCTGCCTTGCAGGAAGCCACTCAGGGTGTTGGCCCAAAAGGTGAGCTTTAAAGGCGAAGCCACCTTTGATGGGCAAATGGTGATCACACTCCTGAAGAGTTTCCCCTTTCTTCAGGTAGACAGACTGACGGTGGGAACTGGGATGGGAGACCAGTACCCAAAGCGGTTCCCTCGTTGGTGTGTATCCCACTGGTAGCTATGCCTCTATTATTTTTTATTTTTTTTTGTTACTCCAAATCTTGGACTCCACAAGTCATTTATTGTGATTATTCATACAGCATGTTCATCCCAGGAGCCAAGACATGTTTTGTCGAGTACATCGACTTCATTAGGGCTACAATTGTAAAAAGAAACAACAGTATAGGAATTCCTAGATTGGCATTATATAGTGTATTTACAAGGCAATCGTCGTGGGTTTTCCTAATCCATGCGATCATAGTACACAAAAATATTCATGTATTTATAAGTATGTGAGAGCAGGCAAGCAAACACTCAGAACACCCAACATTTGTGCCAATCCCGACACAGACCCACGCCAGGGCACCCAACCCGGCTCTACAAGCCAAGAGGGAAAAAACGCAGCGAACAGCCGCCGGCAACACGCAGCAAGAAGGCCCACAACACCCACAAAGACTGAAAAGCACAACAGTGAAACCCAAACAAGTGCAAATCACGAGGTCTACAGCACAGGCACCCCATTGCCCTTTACGTCGTTTACATTGAACACTCTCATAGGTCCTTTCTTCCCTTTTACTTGCTTATTAGAATTAGCTTTTCATCTTTTAACTCATTTTTTTCCTATTAATTTTAAACAGACTTGTACGCACTTGCCAGTAGAAGCTTACAATTTGTCAGTATTATGGCTATGGAATCTTTACTATTCCAATATGGCGCTTACTGGCAACACTGCTTATCAGGGATGCACTCACTACGCGAGTCCGTCGTCCCGTATGCTTCTCTATATTACTGAAGGGCAATATGGCGCCCGTGCTGTACGCCGCAGTAGCTATGCCTCTAAGGTGGGCTACCAAGCACCCAACATCCAAGAAAGGGTGAGACACCTTGGGAGTGAGCAGAAAAGTGCATTCTGGGATTTCTAGATGCCACCAATAGCCAGAAGTCATCACAGGGCGGAAGGGATCCAGGTAGCCGATTGACAAGTGACCACATCATCTCACAGGGCTCCTTCTGGGCATAAATATGGCACCCCTGGCACCCTGAACCTCAGATCATGCCAGAACTAGAGACTGCTCTGCTGACCCTGGACCTGTACAGGGATGCTGCACTGACTGCTGGACTGCACATGCAGCACCTTCTGCTAGCGTAGAAAGGACTGTGCCTGTGTCTCAAGGTTCATGGAAAAGTCACTCCCAAGCCCCAGACCAAAGAAGTGCTTCCAAGGGTCAGTCGGCTGACCCCCTAAAACCATCACCAATGCCATCAAAGCTGAAAAACCCCATTCCAGCAAGTCCATGGCCCCAAGAGACCGATCCTCAGTGGCGAAAAGCTGCACCCGAGCCTGCCCAAACTGCGAATGCCATCCAAGTCTACATTGGTTTCCAAAGATGGTATACTCCCTGTACAATACAGGTGAGTACGAGTGAGATAATTCATTTGGTCACCTTATTGGGATCTTTGCCAGATTACATCCTATGAATAGGACTCACGTTGTACTGTGATTTTTTTGAACAGATGTAAAAGACACTGATTGTTGCAGAGGAACATGAAATTTGGATTACACAGAAGTATCCTTTAATTGATTCATTTATTTTTCACTTTTGGTATGCAGTAGCAAACGTTAAGGACTGTGGCCCTGAAGAAAGCCGTGGGATTTGTTTCCCTCTAGGCTGAAACATGTTGGCCCTTTATATGCAGTTATATGGTTAGACTGCTTTGTTTGCACTGTTCTTGTTTTTATTGAGGGAGAGGTCAATTTCTATTAAAGTTTACCTTATTGATCCTCTATCCTTTTTTAACTCACCACACTTTATTGTTTTTGCACTGCACTTAATTCCATCTCGATCATTAACTTATGGTCTTCACGGCGACTGAGGATGTGACCCAGATGAGTATGGGCTATGGACTAGTCTCGATGATTATGCGACATACCATCCCTATTCGGATGACCAAATGAGAATATTTGATCTACATTTGACTTTGATGGGAATCCAGTATTTCTCTGTACGGGTATGATCAACAATCGCAGTGAGTCCAACTTTATAGGTTGTCTTTTTCACATCTTACAAAGGAGCTAGGTTTATCCAGCCCCTTAAGCACCACTCACTTATATAGGAGTGTGCATATTTTGGGAGTTCGGCTTGCTCCTATATAGACCCCCAGTTTGTTTTTGTTATTTGTGCCAAAGATGGACACCAGCCTTCACCAAAGGATTCCACTGGACCCACTGTGTACGGAAACTGATATCCCAGCCTCAGCTGGCACTCTACTGGCTCAAAGAGGACTTCGATGGACCTTGACCTCTGCGGCCAAAGTCAACCCACCTTGCCCATGGACCATTGAATAACTGTGATGACACCACTGTCGACCGCACAGCACCTAGAACATCTTTTCAGCATCCTGCATCTCCAGCATCAGGACCACTCTATTGAAGTCTATTACAGTCTTGATATAATGTGTGGAACTGGACTTTAGACTGCTTTGGTGACCAGGTAAATGTCGAACTACTCCTTAATGCCCACCCACCCCGGACCTTCTTCCTGCTGGATTAGGTCACCCCACTTGGGCTGGAGTAGCCAAACACAACGCTTTCAAACTTTCCAAAAGTATCCAAATTTTCCGGTACCAGTGTAGTGTTTATTTGCACTTTGGACTAAAAAGCTGAGAATTGTGAGTATATTTAAAAATATATATATCTGGAACCCTCCGGTGGATTTTGCTAACATTGGTGTCTAAAAATTCATAGAAGTATAATCTGTTTTTATAAATTGGTGTAGGATTTTTCTTGTTGTGTGAATTTCTTATGTGCTTCTAAATGCTTTACACTAGTTCCTTGGTTCAAGCCTTGCTGTTCGAAGCCACAGCTACTCAGGTGTGAGCTAAAGGTTTTACAAATGAGCCTGACTGGACCCAGCTGTGCAATGGTATTACACAGTATGGTTGCACAACTATTCCATATAATACACCACAATCCTCACATACAGGCCTTGTGTAACTCAGGGACCAGGGTGGTAATTCACACCCGAGAGGAGTTTCTCCCACGGAAGGAGCATCACAGAGATAAAGGCTGGATAGAGCAGAGATGTACCAGCTGGAAGCTGAGTATAGAGGATGACAATGAGGACAGGGTGAAAAAGACAGCCAATAAACCGCTAATAAAAATGCATGGCCGAATGAAAGGCTATCTAATATTGACTTGTTGGGATTCTCAACACAGGGTCGTTTTGGGTAAATGGGGCTTAGTTAGCCCACCTAAAGGCCATTGGAGAGCAGACCCTCCAGACATAGATTACTATTCCTATCATTTTCTATATGTTCTTGTAAATTATTTTTTTCTGGCATCTATGTTGTACTTAGGTGTGAAAAAAATGTCTCAATTATTTACCCTCTCTTCGTTACTTATAGTCACACACATAGTCATACTCGTCCTTCTCCCAGAAATTACTTATGATGTCATCCCACCTCGAGACAAGAAATCTTGTAAATATTCTGAAGAAACCCCACCCACACCTCCGTGAGGTCCCTTAAACAGGCAATCCTACCCAGAATCCTCCTGGTATACCAAGCTAACATGAGGGACGGTGGGTAAAGGGAGGGAGGACAGGCTCTGATGACTGGGATAAAGATAAGTAGGAGTAATGATGGTTACTGGCCAGTAATTAAGGATATTATCTCTTCATTGGTTGGGTATTTGAGGGTTCTTATTGGTTTCTGGGTCTGTGATTCAATCAATGTAGGGTTGAGATTAGGGCTAGGGTTAGGATTTCTATTGGAAGTAGGGACTAGGCATTCATATGTTATTGGTTGTTGTGAGTAGGGTGGGACAGGGCTAGGGTTAGACCTTTAATTGGAAGTAGCGATTAGGGCATCTGGTGTGATTGGTTGCTAGACTAGTTGTGGGACTAAGAGTAGGGTTAGGCTTTCTATTGGAAGTAGGGACTAGGTCTTCCTGTGCCATTGGTTGCTTGGACTTTGGTTGGGACTACTGGTAGGGGTAGGACCTCTATTGGACGTAGAGATCACGTTTTTTTAACTGATTGGGTGCTTGGACTAGGGCTAAGATTTGCTGTAAGGTCCTGGTCTCCTATTGGTTCCAGATTTTAGGGCTAGTGTTGTGATTGGATAGTTTTAGGGCTAGGGTTCCCATTGGCTGAAGGGGGCTCCTGATTACTAGGGATATAAAAGGCCAGGGTTAGGGCGACGAGGCTATGGGCAGAGAGGACAAGGGCAGTTGCCTGTTTGCGCCTGTTCGAGACTGACCAGGACCAGGGCCAAAAATGCTGCCCAATATATTTACCTCCTTTATGTATCTATATACTTCCATTGGACTTATGGAACTATATATATATATAACACTTTCTTCTAATTTAGCATTTCCAATGCACTACCCTATTTCTCAGCCTATACTTCGCTCAATATATCTTCTAACCTAACTTTCTGACTAATTTCAAACGTCTTTCTACTACTCTTTCCAATACACTACCCT
The DNA here is from genome assembly GCF_964263255.1 of Lissotriton vulgaris. Taxonomy (NCBI): domain Eukaryota; kingdom Metazoa; phylum Chordata; class Amphibia; order Caudata; family Salamandridae; genus Lissotriton; species Lissotriton vulgaris. Next base: position 147,933 of record NW_028246160.1, on the reverse strand, counting down.
ATCTCTCATCCTATACATCTATCAATATATCCTCTACATGCACTCTCTAATTTAGCCCAAACCCCATACCACTACTATGATCCCCAAAATAACCCTTTCTAGACTCTCTCCTACTCTACCCCTCCTTGAATCATCTGACACCTCTTTTACTATACCGATCCCCGAAAACAAACCTTTCTAAACCCTTCCCTCTTTTCTACCCCTCCCCAACCCTTCTCAATCCAAATAACTGACTAACATATCCACCACGAAAATTAATTTCATGTTTCACCATACTAATTCAACACTAATCCTGATGGGTTACAGAGTAGCGTGCTACTGGCACTTCAAAATCCCATCAGGGGTAGCAAGCGCTATATAAATACAAACCTCTTTCCCTCTTCTATCCTGTCACCTAACCTTCTCTGCCCAAATAACTGAACAACATATCCACTACTCGAATTACTTTATATTTTGCTATACTAATTTTCAACACTAATCCTTTAAGGGTTCTGGAGTGGTGTGCTACTCGCCAGAAAAGCACTTCAACACCCATCCAGGGTAACAAGCGCTATATGAATGCAAACCTTTCTTCCCCTTTTATCCCTCCGCTATCCTTCTCACTCCAAATAACTGACTAATATCCACCACTGAAATTACTTCATATTTCACCATATTAACTCACTACTAATCCTTTATGGGCTTCCTGAATAGCGGGCATCAACACCCCATCAGGGGTAACAAGCGCTATATAAATACAAACCTTTTTCCTCCTCTATCCTTCTGCTATCGTGCCAAATCCAAATAACTGACTAACCTATCCACCACTTAAAATGTACTTGCATGTTTCATTATACTAATTAAACACCAATCCTCTATGGGACCCGGGTAGCGTGCTACTCGCTGAAAAAGTGCTTTGACGCCTCGTATGGGGTAGTAAGCGCTATAAAAATGCAATTACAATACAATACAAATACAATACATCCCTCTGCATTTATCTCAGTCACTACTTATGAGGAACATTAAGCTGTGTTAGGCCTGCAATGAAAAAATACCCCTTTAGAAAAGTGGTCTCAAACTTTTTTGAGCAATGACCCACTTTTTAGAACAACACATTTCTGCAACCCACCTACCTTTAATGGACATAGGGTGAGAGATTTTTAATGTAACTGAAGCATTGCGTGGTAGCCTCTGTCCTTTAGACAGCACATGTCTCATTGAAATGGGCACTACATTTGCACAGACCTACAGTTTTACTGCTAAAACTATATAGAACACAAATGATAACGTGTGGAAATCGGGTTTCTGTGAATATTTATCACTTGTGTATCACCAGGTAAGTTTCTTGAGTGTTTTGATTCTATTAAAAACACGTTTTCAGCACACTTCAAATTACAAAAAAAGTGCTTCATTTTTCATTTCCTAACTGCTTGATGCATTCAGGTATTTCCATTCTGTTGTGTATTACAAAAAACAACATCCTACATTGTCGCTTAATTCACTCTAAAAACTCCTATCACTTTCCAGTCGGAGAAATAAAAGTAAACACCAGTCCCCATGTTAAAAGAATAAAACAGTCTGACAATAACCTCTGTTTTTGAATCACCGGCAAAAGTGGCAAGTTAAGCACAGAATGTAAAGGCATCTTTATTCATCGCTCTGACTTTTGCGACTCACCAAAAGTCAGCTTGTGAGTTGTGACCCACTGGAAACACTGCTTTAGACCAAGGTCATTAATGCAATACATCAGTGACTCTATCGATATATCAGATCATACAAATAATTCATGATATGATAGAATTTAGTAAACTTTAAGGGTCTTCCCATCATTCAACATGTCTATAATGGATAAAGGTATTAGGAAGAAGCCCAGGTGGCGGCCTTGCAAATCTCAGCCATGAAGCAGCGAGCCTCTAAAGATCTCCGAGTCCCTACAGGAGAGTGATCTCAGTTAATAAATAAATCAATAGAATGGTAGATCTAATCTATTGATTAAATTAATTGGAGAAGCATTACAACCCTGCTCTGTTGACCCAAAGGTTAAAAATAGACAATCAGACAGTCTGTCAGATCTTGATCTGTTGAGAAAAATGAAGAGTTCAGGTTCAAAGCTAAAAAAGGCCTCCTTTCATATTCAGAGAAGAATGAGAAGGACAGAAAGTTGGAATGAAAGCTTCCTGATCCCTATACAAAACTGGCATAACTTCTGGAATAAAAGCTGGGCCAAGTCACCGCACCATGCCATAACGATCGCTAGCCAAAATTGACCTTGATGCAATGAAGTGCTTGGATCCCCAATGCTCCATGAAAACGTGATTGCCACCGAGCTACCGCCATCATGGAACTTATGATGTATAGATGGTCTCGATCTGCCTGGTCAGAAAACTGACCATTTCAGGAAGCCAGCTCCTACTACGAAGCAGCAACACCCTCCTACTGGAAATACCTCAATGCAAAAGAAAAAGGAGTCTCAAACAAGCCTTCCTCGAATGCCCTACCAGCACCCCCCTTTTAATCAGAACCAATCCCTCTCTGAAAGTCTTCAACGTGGATGAAAAAGATACCCTCCAACAATTCCTCCTAAATGGCCGCTGTACATTATCCGAGTTGCTTACTCTCTGGATAAATCCAAAACTAAAAAAAAGGGGGACCACCCCTATATGAATATTAACTCAACAACTGTGAAAATATTGTTAAATTAAAAATCCCATCTGTTGTATTTGGCTCTTTCTGCAGGGTCACTCCCAGACTTCTTTTCGCCTTTACTCCTCCATTTTTTGCTGAATGTTGTTTTGCTGTCTTTAGGGTTCTGTGCACTTCATTGCTCCTAACCAGTGCTAAAGTGCTTGTGCTCTCTGTGAGAAGTTGGCCTGATATATGATGTTTCCAATTCTGAAACCACCTTGTATCAGTCCAAACAATCCCTTATGGTGTCTGGTTGTAAGTCAACCTTATTAGACAAGCTATCCTAGGGGTAGCATGGACTAAGCAGCCTTAAAGGCTTAACTCAAGAGGTCGTGTTAAGCGAGCTGTTTTACCAATCACAATCCTGTAATACCAAATGAAAGGACACCACACAAGTATATATTATAAAAATATATGTGTTTATTTCTAAAAATAATCCCCAGTACTCTTTATGAGCAAAGGGGCACAAGCGTTAAATCAAAAGCACAGTATAACATACAAAGTTGCACAATTATGGATGAGGGCGGGTGGCCACTCAAACCATATATTAAGAAAGTGGTATAAGAGATACCAATCGAACAGTGGTTAGGCCTAGGGCCTATGGAATCGCTGGGAGCAGTCGGGACTAGCAATGCTGAAGTCGGGAAAAGCCCCGGGGATTCGGGTGCAGCGCTTAAAGCACACGCATGCACCAATGTAAAGTCAATGGTGCGTAAAAGTTACATAAATAGAGTTTTAGGATACTTCTGCTGAACCTAGATGGACAAAACTTTAGACACAGACCCTAGAGGTGTGTACCAGTGTGGGAACACCAGCATTGCAATGTTACCTCACCCACAGGAAGCGGGTGCATAGGGTCGAAGTGGCGTCGGGTTTCGTCACGCAGGTTCTTGGTGCTTGAAGCTGAAGATGCTGCAGGCGATGTGAAAGATAAGTGTCCGGGGTGATCCAAGGGTGGATCAGAGAAGAAAAGTACCTGAAAGCAGAGGGGATAGAGTCTGGGTCACTCAGCAGTGACCAGGGTGGAACCAGGACGGAACCAGGCAATGTCGGGCGCAATCAGGTGGTTGTCGAGGAGCTTCTCTCCGCTGCCACGTGGGCTCTGGGGCATCTGCGAGGTCCAGGAGCGGGTCACAAGCTGTCCCACGCAGGCTCTCACCGTCGGCGCTGTCGGCTTCAAGATTGGAGTCAACAACACTTGGCAAAAGCAATCCACATGGGATTGGGAGATCGCTTCTCACTCGGACCAGGAGGGTCAGACCGGGGGCTCCTTTTCAGAGGAGCTGGTGCAAGTCTGGAGCAACCAGAATCGCAAGTCGGTTTTAGGTTTTCGTTGGCACAGGGCCACAAGCCAGCTGGCAAGTGACCGGGCCAACGTGTTGAGACAAAGAAAGCAGAAGGGCCCCACGCAGCACTCGTCGAGTGTAGAGGGGTGAGCTTTGATGCAAAAGTGGCTCTGGGTTGGGGCTTTTCAAATCCTGGTGTACAGCTTCATGGGTCACTCGTGGGCTGCACGGTCAGCTTTTCGTGGTATTTTCAAGATGGTGTGCCCCACGCTTCCGGTCGCCTCCACGGGTCTCAGCTCTGCAGGAACTGTGAATCGGGCTGTAAGAAGGCAGGCAAGCTTGATCTCGTTGATCTCTGTTGCTCGAGTTTTGGCAGGAACTGCAACAAAGCAGACGTCGAGGTGCTGGATGGTGCCTGTTTGCACAGGGTGGCCACTCCTTGACCACAAGGGAGATTCTTCAGTCTTCTACGTTGAGTAGGATGTCGAAGGGTCCAGAGTTTCATTTCAAATGTTTCATCAGGATAATCTGAGTGCGTTGGCACTGCTCCCATTCTTATACCAATCTAGGGGGCTGGATTACCTGCTAGGTCCCCTCCTATGGGTGGGACCCAGGAAGGGGGTGGATACACCCCTTTCCTTTGATCCAGGCCATGCTGGGACAGGGGCTGGTGTGCCCCAGAACCGGTTTGACCGGATTATGCAAGGGGCAGCCTTGTGCTCCCCAGGCAGTGTCTGGTTTCTTTCAAACCTCCCTGCTACAATCCACTATCTCCTGTCTGGGGTGGTGTGACACCTCCCTGTGACAGGAAACCCTTTGTCCAGGCCTCCTCTGCTGAGTTTCGGTCAGCTGCAGGAGGTCAGACTCGTGTCTGTGGCAGAAGCATCCATTTTGTGGATCTGAGGCTCTTTTTAAAATCAACTGCGTTTTAGCAAAGTAACATGTCGTCTCCCTCTAGAGGGGTGGAATGCTACCCCCGTCGCCAGGACTGGCGAGGGGGTAGTATTACAAATCGTATGACACCTTACACGACATGTTTTGATAAAGCTAAACCAAAGTTGCTATATAACCGCGAGGATTATAATGCACTTAATAGTATATGGTATGGCATTATCCCGGAACAGCTTAGGGAATTGGTCCCGACAGCTGCAGACAGGCTCAGCTCATGCTAGAGCACCATCTCACATAAAACCAAGCACTCTGCCTCCAGGATTGTTAAGGCCTGCCATAGGAGTGACTGATAGGTATATATGTGTCCAGTTAGGTTTAGATATAGGCATACTACATCTAAGCAAGGGGTGATTACACCACCTTGCCCCAGCTGAGTGATCAGCCAGTTGTGTCAATTTTAGATAGCCAGCCAGGGGTGGCAAAACATATGCTGCAGCACCTGGTAGGCCTTGGATGCACCTATGCCCTGGGCACCTATAGTGCTCTGTACAGGGGCTGATAAGGTGACCCAAGCCAATCTAGTTATGCACCTAGGGTACATGGAATCCATTTTAAAGAGAGAGCAGATAGCCTGGGGCCCTGATTAGCAGGGAACCAGGCCAACTAAGTCGAAAACCAGCTAAACACAAGGCAAAAAATCTGGGGTAACCATAGTCAGGTAGCCACCTTCCTACACTCTCTACTTAAAACATGGTAGAATTGCCTCATATCCAATTGGCATATGTAATTTACTTATATGTCCCTAGTAAAGTGGCACAACATGTGCCCAGGGCAAGTAAATTAAATGCTGCTTGAAGGTCTGCAGCACTGATTGTGCCACCCACTTAAGAAGCCCTTTAAACATGGCTCAGACCTGACATTGCAGCCTGTGTGTGCAGTTTAACAGCCATTTCGACCTGGTAAAATAAACCTTTTGCCAGACCCCAACCTTCCTTTATAATGCATATAAGGCACCCCTAGGTAGGCTCTAAACAGCCCAGAGGGCAGATGCAATGTAGCTAAAGAGTAGGACATGCACGTAAAGGTTTTACATGTCCTGGCAATTAAAAGCTCTTCATTTTTTTTGTTACTACTGCAAAGCCTATCTGTCCCATAGGATAACGTTGCAATTGCTTTATTACATTTTATAAGTATAGTTTCCAAATGGGAAGAGATAGTCAATTCATGTTTGGTGTCTCTGAAATCACAATCTAAAATCCTAACTTATGGTGACGTTGGATTTTAAATTGCAATTCTAAAAATGCTACTTTTAGAATGTTTGCATTTTCTTACCTTGGCCATTTGGTGCAGCAGGCTGTCTCTAGTCACATGACTGGGTGGGGTTGTCAGTTGGGCTTTGTTTACATCCCCTAGACAGCCACTTGCATTGGGAGCTTAGGTGTCACTAGATGGGCCATCACAGGCTGGTTTGTGGGATGAGCTGGACACAGCCATACTTACACTTGAATAGACTGTCTCCTGCTTCCGCACAAAGTCCTGCATACCCCCCTGTAGTTAGTCTGGAGCCGGAGAATGGATGGCAGGGCATTTCAACTGCATGCCTCTAGAAGCTTCTCCCCACCTCAAAGGCACAACGGTGTATAAAAGAAGGACCTCAAACACCAGCTCTTCAGAACACTTCTGGACCTGTAGATTCTATATCAGAAAAAAAGGGCTGCTGTGCTGCTACAAGGACTGCCACTCTGCCCGACTCATGCACTAAGAAAACTGCTGCCTTGTTGTGCTAACCTGCTGCTCCTTTGCCTAGGGAAGAAGGCCAGGACCAGCAATGCCATCTTGAACCCAGGACCCCAGATTGACTTCAAGGGCTAGTCTGCTGCCCTCCACATCTGACCACTAGGGACATAAAAGGCTGCCCAACCAGCTCCTGGGTCCAGCCGCAGCATGTTCCTGACCCCAAGTGATGCCTCTCAGGTCCTGGACCCTTGGCGTGGCTTTCAGGCCCATAAATCAAGAGGTTGTGATCTTTGCAACCGTTAACAGGTTCGTTCTCACAGGACTGTGCCACTCGCACTGAAATCCAGCGCGAACCAATGCCAGCTTGTCTCTTCACACACCATCATCGACAGACTATGTCAACTGTGAATCCTTCTGTCAATGCTATGTCTTCTAAAGCGCTCTAATACCCTCGGGTCTAGCCAGCGCTATATAAAACTCTCAAATAAATAAATAAATGCATATTGTTTGTACATCCGTCCCAGGTGCTTTGGGGCGGAAACGGAAGCACGGCTATGACCTCCGTCTTCTGTCTCCATATGCAGGTCAGCAACTTGGGAATTGACAGAAAAGGAGGAAAGACATGCCAGAGCTTCCTTCTGTTAACACACCCCCACCCTTCCAAGTGTGTGGGTGAATGGATAAGTGAATGCATTGATGGAAGCATACAGGCATTTCCAGTTATAAGCATTGACCCATTGGCTTTGCCATCACTCTTTATTTTTTGCTGTTTTCCCTTTCTTCGCGTTCTTTTCCTCTTCATTATTTTCCGTTCCACCTGTTGAGCTCCAGCCACTTTCTTTTTCTGCTCCTTTTTTCATATTTCAGTTCTTTTCATACAGTTACTTTTGAACCCCTTTCTTTTCCTCCGCTGCTCGCTCTTTCTCTTCTTCGTAACACAACATTTCTAGGCTTCTTTGCTTGTCATGGGTCGCCTGGAAAGCGCCGAGCTGAGTGGAATGGTACCCACGAACTGCAGCGCCTCGAGGCTACGCTAGTGGCAGAAATGAGCTACACAGTTGCTCATATGGCAAAACAACGAAAGAACGTCACATTTCCAGAAACTAATCAACACAGGAAAGCAACTCAGCATTTTAAAATACAAACAACCAAGCCAGCATAAAAGAGGGAAATGAAACACGGACAAGTTAAAATTAGCCTGCAGTGTGGCACTTTAAAGCGCGCATGTTTGTCAATTTGTGGAGAACTTCCTTAATAACTAAGAGGCTGGCAAGGGCGCGCGAGGACCCTGCATCCGTGTCCACAGGACTCCATGCATTCACATCACCTGTAGGTCCCACAAAGGATCGGATCCCGCCCAATCACGACCCTGCTTCCATCCGTTCTTTTGCCTGTTCTCTTTTATTTCAAATGCAGCTCTTTATTGGACTTTGGCGCTGCGCTTGCACAAGAGCTGTCACGTGACGTAGAATAAGTTTTAGAAGCGGCTGTCACCTCGCAGACGAGAGGCCTCCTGCTCCTGCTGCAGCTGGTGAGCCCCAGACTTCAAACATAAATCATTTGCCTGAAGACCCCGTATCCTGGGGCTTTTAGAACCCCCACTCTAGCCCTGTGGTCCAGGCAGCGCTTAATTTAAGGATGCCCCCCCCCCCCACCCTGCATTGATGCCTGAGTGAGGAGAAAGCAGAGAGTGAGAGACAGAAATAGAAGGAGAAAGAAAGAAATAGAGAGAGACAGAAAGAAATAGAGAGAGAGAAAGAAACTGGGTGAGCGTTTGAATTGAACAGAGAGAGGGAAAGAGAGCATGTTCCCTGATTTCGGCAAACGTCTCCTGCCCTATTAAAAGTACAGCCGCCCTGAGACAGGCTCTGCTACAAGCAATGCAGGGTGTGCCCATTCGGTGCGTGGCACGCCCGTCTACAACTCCACGCTCTGCCCTGACCTCATTTAGTTTCACGCTAAGGAGTGTAGGCGTTGTTCTATTTTAAAAAAATGCAGACTTTGCAGCCATCCCGAGAAATACATGTAATAACCCGTGTATTACATAGTGTCCCCGCTGTGAAGTACTGGAACGTGCCCATTAAAAGTATAGCGCCTTCCTCAGATGCGCCCCCCTTGGGAGGTGCTTGGTACTGGAGTCTGTCAGAAGAGGGAGGCTGGAAGATAGTATTTCAGCGCCACTTAAGCGCTCGACATTCATGCTGCAAAATGTATTTCTATATTTTGAAACCTTCCCTGTTTCTGAATGCTGCTGAGGCAGATAACCTGGCTCTACCGCTAGATGGCGCCACGTACCGGGCCTCCCGGGATTTCTCTCTTTATATTTGGAAACAGAAGCTCGTGCTGGGTGTGGCCGGGATATTTTGTGATCTGGTTCCTGCTAAAACTTCTAAAATGTCTGCTGGCACTGCCCAGCTGACACATGCCCTCACAGGGTACTGCCACTCCACAGTAAAAGTGAATTTATTCTTCTGAAACATGCCCTGCATTTCATTAAACATGTATCAGTCCTATTAACAAAGGCTGGTCTTGCCCCATTAAACCTATTAGAGCCCTGTCCAGCAGGTTTGTAGCGCGCACTGTCGCCCGGGAGGGTGTCTTGCAGCTGAGGTGTGAGGCTAGGCGCACCTAGGGCACGGTGGGACTACTCGAAAAGCCAGGCCTTCAGCTTATTGTGGAATTCAAGAAGTGAGTAGTAGGTGGTTATGTGTAGTGGTAGATAGTTCTACACCTTAGGAGTGATGTCGGAGAAGACGTGCCTGCCTGGTTTTCCGTATGCGTGGGGTGTGTCACAAGTAAGAGTCCGGACGAGTGGAGGTGTCTGGAAGGCTTGTGAAAGCAGAGGCGATTGTTGAGGTGTGCTCAAGGCCACTGTAATTATGCAAGTGACTGCTGTGGCGATTTTCCACATAATTATAGCTGTGCCGCATTTGCCACATAATCCATTGTCTGCCACATAATCTGCAGATTTGAAAAAAAAAAGTTTTGTTTCTAGCGCAAAGGGTTCAAAAGTTACTGAAAATGCAGAGACACGTGTTCCTGTGCAGTAAAAAGGCCCGTAGCAAAGGTGGTCCTTTTTGTTACCTGTTGCTATATTTGGGTATTAAAATAGTACTAATGCAGCTCAATCAATTCTCGGAAAGTGTTACCAAGTTTAAAATTGATAAAGTAATACCATTTAGAAATGTGCTGCATTATTACTTTTTCTTACCTAATAATTTCTCAACCCTGCTGCATAATTTGGGCTTTGCCTGCTGCATAATTTGGGCTTTGCCTGCTGCATAATTTAATCTTTGCCTGCTGCATGATTTGGGCTTCTCCTGCTGCATAATGTCGGTGGCCCTGGGTGTGCTTGGCCATGTTTTTAGTGCATTGAAAGCGGTGCTCCTTCAGGTGTGATGTGATGCGATGTGGCGTGGGAGGTTAAAAGTGCTTCTGGCTACTGTGTTCTGAATGGTCTGCAGCCTTCTGGTGAATTTTTTGTTTATTCCGGCATACAGGCTGTTCCCGTAGTCCAGTTTGCTTGTGACAAAGGTGCGTGTGATGGTTTTCTGGGTGCTAATTGGCAGCCGCTTGAAAATCTTCCTCTGCATCTTTAGGGTGAAGATGCATGAAGCGGCAGTCATGTCGAGTTTGCTGTCACTGATGATCCCAAGGTTCTCGGCATGGGTGTTGGGAATGGTTGGTGGTCCTCGCTCTGTTGGCCACCATGTGCAGCCTCACAGTGACGTGCTCTTCCTGAAGATGTGATTTTGGTCTTGTTGGTTTTCCGTAGATGAGGCCCAGGCATCCGACGTGTACGATGCCAGGTTGACCGATTGGGTCCTTCGAGTCAGGAAGGAATCAATCCATTGGGGTGCGTGTACGTCGATTCCGATGTTTTGCAGGTGTTGGATGAGAACGGAGTGGAAGACAGAGTGAAATGCTTCAGAGATGTCCAGAGGGATGAGGGCCGCTGTGTCTCCCCTGCCCAGTCATGCAGATGTCATCCGTGGCAGCGATTGTAGCATCCTGCTACAATAAACACAGACACTTATTGCTGTCTAAACTCGAGCTTTATTTAACACGTCTAGCTCATACCCTGTCCCTAGACTAATTAACTCTTTCCTGTGTCCACTCCTCCTCTTCCTCTGGCCCCCTAGCTCCGCCCACTCCCAACTACTGGTGTGCTAACTTCACAACATCTCCCCCTTTTGTGACAAAACAAACAAAACATACTGACTTCTCAGTCCATCTCCTGGATCAGTCTCTTGGGTGGACGTACGTCACGATGAGGTCGTGGCGACCTGGCTCTCGGACTGTTAGTACTCAGTGTCTCAATGATCGGAGCAATGCTCTCACGATCACTTGAATGCAGTTCTTCCGATCTGGGATTGTCCATTTCACTCATCATGGTTCTTGAGGTATCTTGTGGCAGTTTCTTAAAGTGCGAGATGTTTCCTGTGACTCGCCATTGCTCGGACTCCGCTGTCACCATGGTTCCTTTCCTTCTTGTGACCACCAATGGTTCGTCCTTGAATGGACAGTCGGTCTTTTTCTGTGTCTCCTGCTTAACGATAACATGGTCCCCTTCTTGTAATGATAATGACCTCGCTCTTCTCCGGTGGTCTGCGTAGGCCTTCATTTTTCCTTTGTTGCGTTCATCCGTTGCTCTTATTTCATGTGGGTCTTTTGCAGATGATGATGCTTTCAGGGCTCCATCCCACGTTGGAATGCGATTCCTCATGGGACGTCCCAGCATAAGGGTCGCGGGGCACTGGCCAGTCGTTGCGTGAGGAGTTGTGCGATAAGCTCGAAGGACTTCATTGAGTGCTGCTTGCAGGTCCCTCCCTTCCGCGGTAGCATGTTGGAAGGTCTTTTTGAGCGTGGCCATGAATCTCTCAATTGTCCCATTTGCCTGTGGCCAGAGGGGTGTAATCCTGCGGTGATGAAAGTCTAGGTGTTTCGCAAAGGCTGCAAAGTCATTTCCATTGAAAGGGGGCCTATTGTCTGATTTAACTGTCTTGGGAACCCCCCACGTTGCAAAGACTTCATCAAGTACTTTAAGAGTACTGGACGTGTTCGTGGACGGCACAAAGCATGCAATGGGGTATCTGGAATACTCATCGATGATGGCCAGTACATATTTGCCCGATGACAGGGGTCCATAAAAATCTATGGCGATCTCTTGCCACACACCACTGGGTAGGGTGGTCATGTGTAATGGTGCCGGAGGATCGCTCTTGCTCGTGAGTTGACAGAGATGACAATCCTTCAAGGTGGCTTCCACCAGTTGATCGAGGAATGGAAACCACACTCGTTCCCTTAGTGCTCGTTTGGTTGACACAATTCCCCGATGCCCTTCATGTGCAAGAGCAACCACTCCTTGTCTCAGTTGTGTGGGGATTACAATCCTCTGGTCTCGCAACAGTATGCCATCAGTGGTGACCGACAGCTCGCCACTCATGTGCCGGAAGGCCTGCATTTCACGTTGGATCGAGGAGTCGGCATTATCGTCCTGAGGATCGTGTCTCCATCGATTGTTGCGGACTCTGTGAAGGACTTTCTGCAGGATGACGTCCTGTGCTGTACTTTCTCGAATGGTCTCCATAGGGATAGCTGGAGGTAGAGCTTGGTCTGTTACGAAATGAATGTATTCTTCTGCGATGGATGACTTGGAAGCTGACGATGGAAGTGGGTGCCGGGACATGTAGTCCGCTGGATTTTCAGACTTCCCTGGTTTGTGGATTATGGTGAAAGTATATTCCTGTAACCGTAGGCCCCACCTTTCAATCCTCGGGGGCATCTTGGATCTTGGGTTTCCATAAATGGTGATGAGAGCTTGATGGTCTGTAATTAAAGTGAAATGTTTGCCATAAATGAAAACATGAAAATGTTCACATGACCACACTACGGCTAGGCTCTCCTTTTCGGGCTGGGAGTAGGCCCGTTCCGGGTCAGTCAGACTACGACTCGCGTAGGCAATGATGCGGCGTTGATCTGAATCATTCTCATACTGTGCCAGGATCGCTCCAAGCCCCACGGGGCTGGCATCCACAGTTATTTCAGTCTTTCGCTTCGGGTTGAAGTATGACAAGTGATCCGCCGATTCCACCGCTTTCTTGATTTCCTTGAATGACTGCTCACACTGGGGAGTCCATTCAAATGGCTGACCCTGTTTGGTCAGCATGCGGAGGGGATGGCTGATCGTTGCGTAGTCCCTAATATAACGAGCACAATAGCTGGTCATTCCAAGGAACGACCTGAGTTCGCTGACATCTTGGGGACTCTTGGTGTTATTTAAGGTCACAATTTTGTCAGGGTCAGGCTTCATGCCGGCTCCAGAAAAGATATGACCAAAGAACTTCAGCGTGGCCTGGTGAAACTCGCATTTTTCTTTGTTCAGAGTCAGGTTTGCCGCCAACAGGGCATGGCAGACACGATTGAGTGCGATGTCGTGTTCGCGGACGTCAGAACCATAGACAAGGATGTCATCGCTATAGTTGAGCGTGTTGGGAATGTTTTGAATGACTTGCCGAATTGTTTCTTGAAATATTTCGGCCGCTGAGGAAACTCCGAAGCTCAGTCTTTTATATCTAAACAACCCCAGGTGGGTTGCAAAGGTGGTGATATATCTGGACCCCACTTCTAGTTCCAATTGATGGTAACCTTTATTCAAATCCAACTTGGAAAACACAGTGGCCCCATTAAGCGCTGCGATCATGTCGCTCAAATGTGGCCCCGGGTGTCGTTCTCTTTCTATTGCAGTGTTGGGCAGGCGCATGTCCACACAGAGTCTGACTTTGTTGGCCGTGCCCTTCTTTGGGACGATAACGACTGGTGATACCCATGGGGTCGGGCCATCAGTGCGTTCGATGATGTCCGCAGCTAACAAATCCTGGAGTTCTTCCTCAACAGCAGTCTGTAGATGAAATGGTACCCGTCGAGGGTGTTGGGCGATGGGCCTGACTTGTTCATTGATATGCAATCGCACCTGACAGTCTTTCAATTTGCCCAATCCCTGAAACAATCCGGGAAACTGGCGAGTCACATCTTGGTTGTCGCTGACCTTGAAAAGAATTTCTACCAGGTGGAGCCGTTCAGCGGTTGGTACGCTCAAAAGACAGTCTGCTTCGGGGCCCTTGATAACATGGATGACCGCTGATATAGTTGTGTTGTCGTGTGTAAGGGTCGTTGAGAACTTCCCCAGGCAGGGAAGTGGCTTCTTGGCCATCCACGTGAAAACCCTCATGGGTGCGAATGTCAGAGGAGGTCGTGGACTCATCCTTTCGTATTCGGTGACTGGAATGTAGTTCAAGGATGCACCAGAGTCCAGCACAAACTTTGTGTCGTGATTTCCAACTTTGATATCCAGCCGAGGGTATCTCTTAAGCTGGTCCGGATCTGCTGCCAAGTTCAGATATTCAATGGTGTATGCCGAGTCTCGGGACGACGGTCTGGATTCTCTGGAAGGTGACCTCCGCTCCCACCTGGACCGACGTGACTCTCTGCTAGAATGTGACGATCCAGAGGACTGTTCCGTCTGATCTTGGACAGCTCGCGCGTGGTGTCTTCGAGTGTCGGACCGAGACATTCTTGGGGCTCTGCTTCGTGTGTCAGACCGTGTTGTCCCTGTGGTACCACTTTGTTTCTCTTTATTGTAGTCCCCACACATTACTTCGAAGTGGTTAGTTCAACCACACTTCCGACATCTCTGGCCCATGGCCGGGCAGCTGTCCACATGAGGGTAATCATACCCACATCGGTAACATTTTCTCACTCTTTCCAATATTTTCTCCTTCTTCCATGGTTCTCGTCGTTGATATCTTGATTGCTCTTGCCGGGAAGACGTGTGCGACCTCCATTGTTTGTCTCTTGAGCTTCTTCGACTGTCACTTTTGGCGTGCACACGTCGCACCTGTTCATGACTCCCTTTGTGTTCCGTTTCAATGATGGCTGCGTACTTCTCCGCCTGAACATAAACTCGTGTCATTTCCTCTATTTCATCCAGTCCATGTGCTTTTCTCAGCAGGCGCCTCCTGAGTTGATCCGAATAACATCCGTCAATTATTTGAGATTTGATGGCGTCATCTGTAGAGAAATTATCAAATTCACAGTACTTGGCTAGTCTCCGTAGACGCATCATGAAGGCACTCATGGGCTCATCCTTCCCTTGCCGAGCGGAGTGGAATGTGTGGCGCTCCCAATCTACATTTCGCTTGTGAAGAAACTTTTTATTCAAAACCTCACGAGCTTTAACATAAGTATCCACGTCGGTAGCAGGAAGGTCTTTGAGTATTTTAACTATCTCTCGCCCCGCCAGATTGCGCAGAGCAATCAACTTCTTTTTGTCTTCTACGATGTCCGAACCTTCAGTGTAATCTTCAAACTCTTCCAGCCACTCTTGCCATTTGGGACCCATGCTCCCTCCAGTTGTCACCTTGATAGGTGCGGGTGCCCGCAGGAGCGACCCACTTGGTGGAGGCTGAGCGTTCTCTTCGTCGGACATTTTGCAGCAATCTCACTTGGCTTCGCCAATGCTTGTTTATTTGCCAGCGCTTGTTTTCCTTCAGTCGCCAATGCTTGTTTACTTGACCAATGCTTGTTTACTTTCAATCGCCAATGCTTGTTTTATTTGCCAATGCTTGTTTCTTTCAGTCGCCAATGCTTGTTTGCTTGACCAATGCTTGTTTCTTTCCCAGTGCCTGACTTCAAAATGGCCGCTCTATGACAATCAAGGGGTCTGTCCTGACGAGCGCCTGACTCTAAGGTGGCCGCCGTCACTGCAATCACACAAGGCTTTCTCTCTCTGGATTCAGTCACTCCAGACTCACCGGCCAGCAGCTTCAGGGCAGCGCGCTCCAGGAATCACTCTTCTTTGGCCACCACAGCAACCAGGTGAGGTTGGGGTGGGCTCCCGCCTTGCTCGGCACTTTCCCGCTTTTCTCGGCCGATCGCGTGCCAAAGCCCACGCATCAAGCGTGAGGTCGGCACTTTCACCGGCGCAGGCTCCGGTTTTGGCGCGCTTGATCGCGCTGGACGGCAGTTTCTCGGGGCAGCGCCCCTTCCACCAGGACGCCTCCTTACTTGCTGTGGAGGCACTGGACAGGGTCGGAGTGGGCTCCCGACTCCTGTTTCACAACGGCTGGGTGACACACCCCCGGCGGGACTCGCGCTCGGGCGGTTCTTCGACCGAGCGTTTCAGCGCTCCCAGGTCAGGACTTCTTTGGGGTTTCCTAGCGTCTCTGGGGCCGTGGTCGCTTGCTCTTGACCTTCCTCGTCCGGCCTCAGCTTCTTCCAGCAGCGGAGCTCGTCTCTCGACGCTGCAAGGGACAGGGTGTCTCTAGGTGATCTCGTGGGCCGTAATTATTGATATCCCACCCTCGTCGCCAGTTGTAGCATCCTGCTACAATAAACACAGACACTTATTGCTGTCTAAACTCGAGCTTTATTTAACACGTCTAGCTCATACCCTGTCCCTAGACTAATTAACTCTTTCCTGTGTCCACTCCTCCTCTTCCTCTGGCCCCCTAGCTCCGCCCACTCCCAACTACTGGTGTGCTAACTTCACAACAGCGATGAGGGCAGTTTTTGGGCTCTGCTTGGTTCTGAAATCAGACTGAGTGGTGCCGAGAAGTTGGCGGTCGATGAGCTATTCGGTGAGACATCTACTGATGATTTTCTCTTAGCCCGTGGCTGTGAATGGTGGTGAGGAGATTGGTCTGTAGTGGACAAGCGTCGAAGGTCCACAGAGGGTTTCTTCAGCAGTGGAATGGCAGTTGCGTGTTTCCAATCATCTGAGAAGGTCGCAGAAGTGGTGGAGTCATTCAGAATGGGTGTGAGTGTGGCGCTGATGGGTTGCAGTCCTGTGGAGTAGAGGTGGTGGTGGTGGCAGGGGTCCGATGGGACAGCTGAGTTCATGGAGTTTGTGGTGATGGCGGTTTCTTCTGGGATGATGAGGGGCCACGTGGTTAGCATTGGTTCTCTGCATACAATCAGAAGGCATTTGGCGAGGTCAGTCAAGTCCGATTGTGGGTTGAATGTTCTGTACATGGCGGTGATTTTTTGTTGCTGAAGAATTAGGCAGAATTAGGCAATGAGGGTTAAACGAGTTGGAGGTAAGGTGGAATCCTTCATAATGGTGAATATTTATTTGCTTCTGTTGGTGTATGCATCAATTCGGTGCGTTTGGTGTTGCGGAAAATTTGGTGTCAGCGTCTCAGGGTGGATTTGTACGTGCTCCTGTCTGTATTCTCCTGGCTCATTGTCTATTTGCGTCCAGTGGTTTCCATTAGCGTTTCATCAGCTTGTATTACTAATTGGCCTGGGGTCTGGATGGTGTTGTATTGATGTGTTCGAGGGAGGCCTGCTCAGAGGTGCATACACAACCTGTAAGTATGTATGATATTTAACCCCAACAGGGGAGCAAAGAAGTAGTGTGCAATAATTTGAAGTGGGAAAGTGATACAACATTGCTTCTACCAAGTGGGGATTAACACATTAACACTTAAATTATAAAGTCACAACATATTCCACGTATTTGCCCTTTTAGGCACTCAAAGACTAGACCACATCTTAAAAACGTAAACATACGTTCTATCAAGGCTAAATCAATTCTGCTAAACAGTGTTGGCACTGAGTATTGAAGGGCCAGTAACCCTGCTGCGATGTGCTGGTACCATCTCATTAATAGTAAAGTGGCGAATCTACGAAGTGCTATTAAGATATTATACATTAATGCATCACTGCATGGAAGAACTGCCCATTAAAGGTTTAATGGCCCTGCTGAGAAGTGCTGGTACTGTGGTCTTAAAAGTAGGACATCACTGCTGAGAAGTGCTGGTACAATCCGATAACTAGTGTTGTAGGAATGTTACGAGGTGTTAGTCAGAGCTTTTACATTGAAAGTAATGGAGCACTTGTAGGGATTGCCCATTAAATGTGTAATTAACCTTCTGAGAAGTGCTGTAATGGATCTGCTGAGAAGTGCTGGTACTGTGACTTTAAACATGTTACAGCTCTGCTGAGAAGTGCTGGTACCATCCCATAAATAGTGGAGTAGCAATATTATGACATGCTGGCAGGATCTTTTAATTACATTAAAAGTAATGACACACACCTAGAAGTGCTGGTAGACACTCAGCTAGAAGTGCTGGTAGACACTCAGCTAGAAGTGCTGGTAGACACGCAGATAAAAGTGCTGGTAGACTCGCAGCTAGAAGTGTTGGTAGATATGCTGATAAAAGTGCTGGTAGGCATGCAGCAAAGAAAATGCTGGTAGAGACAGGGCAAGAAGTGCTGGTAGAGACAGAGCAAGAAGTGCTGGTAGGCAAACAGCTAGGTTGACAGCTATAAGTGTTGGTATTGGGGCATTAAATGTAGCACAGCTCTCCTGAGAAATGCGTACACCACCTCCTTAACAGTGTAATGACAATGCTTTTAAGTGCTAACTGGGTCTTTTTCATTAAATATAATGCACCACTGCTAAGACACTGACCATTATGGCAGAAACAGTGTGAAGGATTTTGCCATTGCTAGGAAAGTAAGGAAAAATGCAGATACAATCAAGATGTATATCCTAGATTGTTTAATTTTCTTTCTCTTGTGACCGTTTTCCTAATTTATGGCCAGGGCCCCAGGAATTATGGGCCAGATGTAGGTGGCCCAAACACCGGTAGGTAACGGTGAAATTTGGTAAATTTCTCTGTTACCGAGCGGTATTTAGGCATTCGTGATGTAGGGAAGGATTCGGTAAAAAGGAATCGGTAAATACCGATTCCTTAATACCGATTACTTATTGGCCTTGCATTTAAGGAATCGGTAATACAGATTCCTTAAATGAAATGTAGAAAACATATAAAAGAGTGCTTTTGGGCCTTAAGGAATCGGTAATTACCACCAACTTCAAATTGGTGGTAATTACCGAATTCCTTTAAAAAAGCACTTTCTTGCTTTTTTTAAGTGCCATGTGGCACACCTCCATGCCATTAGGGCATGCATGTGTGCCCCATGTGCACACATCCACATTTCAGGGTGCAACAGGGTGTCCTTTGGACCCCCTAGCACCCTTGACATACCTCACGGTATTACCGAATCGGTAATACCGAATGTCTTCACATTCATTCCTATGGGCTTCCAAGCCCATAGGAATGAATGGGTAGGTATTCGCTTTTACCGAATCTCAATTACCGATTCGGTAATAACAAAAAATAAGGATTCAGTATTTTTTACCGAATTCGTACCTACATCTGAAATACC
This sequence comes from Lissotriton vulgaris, assembly GCF_964263255.1. Lineage (NCBI taxonomy): Eukaryota > Metazoa > Chordata > Amphibia > Caudata > Salamandridae > Lissotriton > Lissotriton vulgaris. The sequence continues at coordinate 129,118 of NW_028246160.1, read as the reverse complement.
GATTTCTAAATACCGAATCAGTAGAATTCGGTATTTAGAATTCGGTATTTCACTATTACCTACATTGGGCCGATTGTACTGTAGAAAACCAAATTATGTGCCAGGATTGAGGCGTAATGCAGCACATTTTGTGATAGTATTACTTCATTTTTTTCATGTTAAAACTAAATTGTAATCTTTTTTTTTCATGTATTCTCTGCTTTTATGGTTTTAACCGATAATAAAGCTTTTTTGACTGACTGACTGACATTTTAAAACTATCTTGGTAAAGGTTACACATCCTTAGTACCAGTTTAACACCGAAATTCAGCAATAAGCAATTGAAAGGTGACCAGTCAATCTTTGCAACGGGTCTTCCACCGTGCAGCAACATGTCTCGCTGCATTTTTTGTAAAAATGTGATGTTTGGCTTGAAAGATTTTTTTGGGGGTGTTAAAATCTGCAAATTGTGCAGCAGATGATGGATTATGTGACGCGGGGCAAATCCATAATTATGCAGAATATGCCACAGACATAGAATCGCATCATTCCAGTGGCCCTGCCTAGGAACCTATATTCGGCAACATAAAAACCCTGACAATGACAACGTTTTCACTCTTTTTAAGCGAAACGACTAGTCAAGTTTCATTAATACAACACAGATATAGATATGAAGGAGCGGTGCAAGTGCCCATCATACGAAGGAAAGCAATGGGAACAACTCCATGGAAGCACTGGTAACATGTGCTGGGGCTGCCGAGAGTAGCTCACCGAAGGGGGGGCTCACTGATATAATTAGAAGAAACTTAAAGAACAGACACCCCACTTTCGGGCACCAGTGACTGTGCATTTATTCTCTCCCAACAAATTCTCTCATTTTGTCACATGAATAGACCGAAATGGATTACAGACAGGGCTGCTAGATTATTGCGATTCTGCAGTCAAATATTTACTTGTAATTTATAGATTTGTTACATTTGACACATAACCCATCACATGCTGCATAATTTCCACATTTTTATAAAAGGGCATCATAAACCGATCGAAAGTTACTAAAAACACAGTGATGTTTTTCTGTACCGTGGAAGGTCCTTCACAAAAGTTTAGTTGGCACATTCCAACTGCTTCTTGCTGTAGTTCCATTTTAAACTGGTGCTAATGAGGTGAAGCCTTTTTCCAGACTGTGTTATTATGTCTAAAAAAAGACAAAATAATAAATACTACCCCAAATTATGATGCACAATGTAGTCAACCCTGCTACACAATTTGCACTCCCCCCCCCCCCCCCTGTTGCATAATTCCAGTGGTCCTGATCATAGTACTTCTGTTACTCCTTGGGTCCCAAGACTGTTAAGATAATATGCTGGGCTAATGCACCTGCTGCAGAGGTGTTCCTATACTCTGTGACTTCACAAGTTCAAATCTTGCTACTTAGCCTTCCATTTGTGAATAGAAGAGTGAGACAGTGTAAGTGATCTGGATTTTCTGCATGATCATCCCAAATTATTATACTTTTTTTCTAGATCCTCTTTTTTGGGTTTTTGCACTCTGTAGCCTTTATCCTGCTAAAGTGACTGTGCCCCCTTTAAACATTGTTGAATTGGCTTATTCCTAATTGACACATTCAACATGAATAGAAGTGCCTTGTATATAGTGTAGAAAATGCACCCAGGGCCTGGAACTTAAATGCCACTTGTGGACTGCAGCAGCAAATGTGCGATCCACAGACTGTGCAGTGTCAAAGCTACAGGCCAACCTTTTAAAATATATATATTTTTACAGACCAAGCCCTCCCTTCTAAATAGTAAAAAGTCACCCCTATGTAGGCCTTGTAGCCCGCAGGGTAGGGTGCATGGTATTTAAAAATGAGACATGCCAAAGATTAATATCGTCATGTCCTAAAATGACAAGATCCCAAAAGCTATTTTTATTTTGGCAGGCCTATACAGAAAGCCTGAGAACAAATTAAAATATTAACACTGCTGTCTCAGGGTTGGGACCAGCAAGGAAAATAATTCTGCCACTATTTTTAATAGCTATGTTAAATCTAATTCAATTGTGAATATGGGTCTTTAATAAGTATTAAGGAAAAGTAACTTTTAGAAAGTGACATTTACCCTGCCTGAAGACGTGGAGGCTAATTTACCTTAGCTCTCTAGGAGCTGCCCAGCTGGAACTCAGCCTTTATTGAGGTGTGAAATTCCTCCTCATTGGGCAGTGATGACTCCTCTGAGCTCAGATGGACATTCAGGTTGAGGGCTGCTGCCCCGCTGTTGGCACAACAGTGTCAAATCCTGCTCGAAAGGACTGTTTGCGGTACAAGTATCAAGGGAGAAAACTGGACCAGATCACAATTCTTTTGTATCCTTTGTCTGATTTCTGGAAGATCCTACTTATCTTACCAGACTTTTTGTTGTGTGTCCAGAGCCTGCTATAAAGTGTAATTTAGTATTAGATGTGGTACAGTAGGTATGATGTTCAGCTCACACTCGTACAAGACCATCCAACATACCCAGACCCAACTCTCAGACCCCTGGGAGGCTGGACAATCTTACATATCTTCATGGCCCACCCATGCTTCTTTGTGGTCCTCCTAGATCCCAAATCCTGGAGCCGGGCCTGACCCCAGGCTTGTCACGGATCACCTTTAGACCTCCCATTATTATACATCCTGTTGACAAACCGATTGTTCAGAACTGTTTCAAAATTTCCGTTTGTTTCAGTAAAAAGCCAACTTTTCTCTTCCTACAGAAAATAAATGCATAGGTACTAAGTCATCGCCACTTGTGCCCCACCGCTGCGCCAGCTATCAATGATCAGCCAACTCCAACAAGGACACGGAAGACCCAGAGTGCAGGTGAGTTATTTATTTTTTCGCACACCACGCCAGGATAACGTTTCGCCCTACACAGAGGGCTTGGTCACATGGCGCAACGAAAAAAGTTGCGTGAATTTAAAGTGCTGGTGCAGCGTCAGCGTCTTCACTGATTGGTTGTTACATTAAATAGACAAATTGAAAACACATTTGTAAACACCGTTTCAAAAGCATGTGCAAAAAACGGAGCAAGGTATGGCAATAAAGTGCAAGTGCTTTCACTATTACTGTATAAATACACATTCTATAACCGGCACATTCAACACAGAAGCTTAAAAAGTAAAGCGGACAGCTATATAACATTTCTGTACACGTGGCGATTGACCACTATGTTCTTATTCGACATGATTCATATATTTACAATTTGTACTTAAGAGCATTAACTTCTGTAAATGCTGTTTGGCTCCCAAGTAGTCACTGCATAAATGCAACAGCCAATTTATGTCCAGCATAAAGGTCCGTAAAACTTCTGATTAAAATATATACATTAATTCATATATATACATCTATATACAACTAATATTTTACATACATTATCAATAATTACCATGAAAGTTTAAACTGGTAATATAGTGCCGGATAGACATGTAGGGCCTAGAATTAAACATACCCTATTCAGAAATCGCTTATACCTTGCTAAAGGTGTTACATCAATATTTGCCTGAGACGTTGACGTACTAGCACCATAATAAACAAGTGAAGGTTAAAAAGCAATGCTGTTCATATATTGCTAAATACATTGATCTATGATACAGTTAACTTAACTACAGAATATTGTCAAAAGCAATTTTAAGGCATACACTGCGGAACATAGACATGTTAGAAACAGTAAGCAGCACAAATCATAAAGATATTGATGAGGGTACTGGGAATAACTGGAGCTATAGACATGTGTAAAAGTCCTCCGTGGAATTAAGCCCATTGGGGCTTTTACTGTCCATCTCCAAGATGTACCTGGTCTCGAGAGCCCTCAAGATCCCTTCTCTATTCCCGCCCCTTCTGAGTGGGCCTATGGCGTCAATAGCATAGTATTTCAGGAGCCCACTATTGTTGTTATGGAACTCCTTGAAATGCCTGGCCACAGGATATGTGGCGTCACTGGTGTTGATAGCCCGGATGTGCTGGAGCACCCTCTTGTGAACCTGCAGTTTGGTGCTCCCAATGTATTGCAGGCCACACGGGCACTCCAGCACATACACCACATATTCTGATTTGCAAGTCAGCTGCTTGGTGATTTTTCGTGGCACTACAGAAAAAGCTGTTAGAAACTCGGTCTTATTGAGTCCCTGTGCGCAGGCCTTGCAGCTAGAGCATTTTCTAAATCTGCGGCTTGCAGCTAACCAGTTTTTTGGAGGAATCACTTCAGGGCTGGATTTAACCAAAGCATTTTGCATTGCAAATGCTTTCCTGTAAGTGATTGCTGGCTTGTTAGGCATATGGTCTCCTATAACTGGATCCAGTTTAATCAAATTCCAGTTCTGATTAACAATTTTCCTGAGTGCCCCTTGCTGACGATTGTATGCCCAAATAAGTCTGACTTGCTGCTCACTGTTAGTTGCACTGGGTTTCTGATGTTTTCTATGGGTCAGTGCTTCTGTGCGGGATAGGGCATTGGCTTTTCTAATAGCTGAATCAATGAGATGTTCCTTGTAGCCCCTAGCTAGAAACCTTTGCTTGCTCGCTGTTTGTGCCTCCCTGCAGTGGGATTCTGTACTGCACACACGCCTAATTCTAAGCATCTCCCCATAGGGGATGCTACGAATTAGATGCGGGGGTGGTGGCTTTCTGCATGTAATATAGTATTACCCGCAGTGGGCTTTCTAAACAGCTTGGTCTCTAGCTTGCCCTGGCTGACCTCTAGTGTCACATCTAGAAAATGTGCTACATCCTGACTGACATGTGATGTGAATGAAAGATTGTATGAATTTCGATTCAAAGTATCAATGAAACTGGTAACTTGTTCCAAAGTTCCTCGCCAAATCATAAGGATGTCATCGATGTATCTATACCATCGAATGATATGGCGAGTGCAAATGTCTTGATGAATGCCATTGAGGACCTGTCTCTCCCAATACCCCATGTGAAGACAGGCGTAACTGGGAGAGAAACAGGCCCCCATGGCAACCCCTCTTGTTTGTTGGTAATAGCGGTTAAGGAACATGAAGTAGTTGTGATGTAAACAAAAATTCATCATAGCAAGCAACATTTTGTTATGTTCTAACAGCTCTATTGGTCGCTTGCCAAGAAAGAATTATGTGGCCCTAAGTCCATCTTTATGCACTATGCTGGTATATAAAGAAGCCACATCTAGGGTTACCAGCCAATAGTCATCCTGCCACTCCAAATCCATCAACTTCCTCATTAGATCGCTGTAAGCCTTTATCCTGCTAAAGTGACTGTGCCCCCTTTAAACATTGTTGAATTGGCTTATTCCTAATTGACACATTCAACATGAATAGAAGTGCCTGGTATATAGTGTAGAAAATGCACCCAGGGCCTGGAACTTAAATGCCACTTGTGGACTGCAGCAGCAAATGTGCGATCCACAGACTGTGCAGTGTCAAAGCTACAGGCCAACCTTTTAAAATATATATATTTTTACAGACCAAGCCCTCCCTTCTAAATAGTAAAAAGTCACCCCTATGTAGGCCTTGTAGCCCGCAGGGTAGGGTGCATGGTATTTAAAAATGAGACATGCCAAAGATTAATGTCGTCATGTCCTAAAATGACAAGATCCCAAAAGCTATTTTTATTTTGGCAGGCCTATACAGAAAGCCTGAGAACAAATTAAAATATTAACACTGCTGTCTCAGGGTTGGGACCAGCAAGGAAAATAATTCTGCCACTATTTTTAATAGCTATGTTAAATCTAATTCAATTGTGAATATGGGTCTTTAATAAGTATTAAGGAAAAGTAACTTTTAGAAAGTGACATTTACCCTGCCTGAAGACGTGGAGGCTAATTTACCTTAGCTCTCTAGGAGCTGCCCAGCTGGAACTCAGCCTTTATTGAGGTGTGAAATTCCTCCTCATTGGGCAGTGATGACTCCTCTGAGCTCAGATGGACATTCAGGTTGAGGGCTGCTGCCCCGCTGTTGGCACAACAGTGTCAAATCCTGCTCGAAAGGACTGTTTGCGGTACAAGTATCAAGGGAGAAAACTGGACCAGATCACAATTCTTTTGTATCCTTTGTCTGATTTCTGGAAGATCCTACTTATCTTACCAGGCTTTTTGTTGTGTGTCCAGAGCCTGCTATAAAGTGTAATTTAGTATTAGATGTGGTACAGTAGGTATGATGTTCAGCTCACACTCGTACAAGACCATCCAACATACCCAGACCCAACTCTCAGACCCCTGGGAGGCTGGACAATCTTACATATCTTCATGGCCCACCCATGCTTCTTTGTGGTCCTCCTAGATCCCAAATCCTGGAGCCGGGCCTGACCCCAGGCTTGTCACGGATCACCTTTAGACCTCCCATTATTATACATCCTGTTGACAAACCGATTGTTCAGAACTGTTTCAAAATTTCCGTTTGTTTCAGTAAAAAGCCAACTTTTCTCTTCCTACAGAAAATAAATGCATAGGTACTAAGTCATATACCCCCCCCCCCCTCCAGCAGAAATTGTAGGAGTGTTTCTAGTTTGAGAAAAGCACAGGCTATAAATTAAGTGCTTCCGATAGGACATTATCTGTATGATTGTATTTATCCCTCTTCAACGTACATATGAATACATATTCTCTATCATGCTCTACTGTATTAAAGTACAGCGTTTTGCCCCTTTTATGGTGAAACCAGAGACTATGGCACTGTGAACCTCTTATACATTTTTTACAGTTTGTTTGATTTGTAGGTAATGCACCATGGTTTAAACGGCACTGTTTGCACCCTGGCCCATTTTGTTCACAAATGAATCTTGATTTAATGTTCACAATGTGGGCGTGTCTTGTCACGGTGTGCAAGCAGCAGACTGCCTGTGCACGAGAGGTCCTTTCAGGCTCAGCCTGGTGGGCTAGCCCTATTCTCCCAGGTAGACACTCACTGGCCTGGATTTGCCTACACAACCAGGTTCACACTCTTAGATAACCAACCTGCATTTTCCTGCCTTGTTTTCCTCAATTATTGTGTGGTGAACGAATTTGTAATAAGATGTTTACATTGACACTCACAACTTTTGTTGTTATTTTGATAACACCACGGTTTTAAGTCTGACTAATGTTATTAAAAAGTTTTTTTTAATGGGAAACAAGTGTGTGTTGGGGGTCGTGGCACATATAAAATTCGAAATATAACCTCTAAATGCTACTGTTAGGGCTCGTTGGCACACCTTCAGCAAATTCTGGTTCTTCAACCACTAACGCTTTGCATGCTGGGACTTGTAATTCTATTTCTAGAATGTGATTCAATCCAAAGCTACAAGCCCCACCAATTAAAGTGCTTATTGTAATCAGGTTTACGCTGGAGAGCTGGTTCCTGCCTGTTCTTCTGGCCGCGTGAGGACAAGGAGTGGGCCTGACTTTTCTTTCCCCTCCTTCTCTGCTTGGTTTTTCCTCATTACTCCCGTCTTCCAGTTCGTGTCACCCTGTATTGAAGTCTGAACTTTTTTTTAATCCGCCATTTGTAAGTGTCAGCATTTAGAAAACAGCTGTACCATTAAAAAGCAACCATTGCCACGTATACATTACTCTTATAAGACATCATAAAAAAACATCAAAGATGTTTAGGTAAACCTGGGTTCAATCAAGGCTGACTTGGCTCTGTACTGTCTCATAGGGCAAGAAGAACAAACCTCATGCAAGGCTGTTTCTGGTTGCACTGCACCAGGCATCAGAGATGTATCCTCAAAGTGACAGGCCTACTTTTGGGTGTTTTAAAGAGGAACTGGCGGTCTATAGATCACAGGTGCACACTGTAGTGTGCCACCCGGCCTCTACCATACATTGTTGCAACTTGCACCCTGAGGGCCGGGCTGGGTTCGAAAACTATAAATAAACGGGCTAGCGGTTGCTTGTGGCCACTCCCACAATATAACCAGTGTATGTGTCGTATCATTGTGAGTTGCCTGTGTCTACGGGCTAGCATTGTGTTCGTGCGGCATAGAACACGACACGTCCCTGTATGTCTTTGCTGCTGTCAGTTCTAGAGAGGAGACAAGTCTCAGCAAGCTGTGAAAACAAGTATATATGTTGGCTCTGTCTACCTGCAGGACGTATATTAAAGCTTTTGTTTGTCATCTTTTGTGTTCATAGTACTGTTGCCACACTCGTCTTGTGTTCAGTTCTGCCGAGCTTCAGACCCCGACATCGGTTCGGCTTCACTCTAGAGCCCTAGAACCCGCTGCCCCATAAGAGGTGAAGCTCATTCATCATGGCCGACAGCAAGGAGCAGCGAATTCTCGACTACGTGCTGAAGAACGCGGTCCGCGGAGACCCTCAGAGTGTGCTGGACACCATCGACAAGTTCAGCGAGAATGAGTGGGCCATGCACGTGGGGAACGTGAAAGGTAATGAGGCCAAGGAGGGGTGCTGGAGCAAGGGGGTGCATCGCTCAAGGAGGTGAAGCCAGTTGGCCATGGGTCCAATCTAGGTCCTGCTCAGAGCTGGGTGGTAATGGAAGATCCTCTGATTTCTTGAGTAAATCCGATGACGGGAAGAAAAAGTATACACTAAGGGTAGAGGAAATTCCACCAATGGAGCTTCTCTTGATTTGTCACTTTCTGAAGATTTCGCACTATTCCCCCCAATTCCTAATTAGTCCCTGAACATTTAAAATTTTTTGTATTGCTACCATTCACTGAGCTGCATCTACTTCAGCCGCCATCACTAGTAGGTGCCTATTGATACTTAAGACATGACAGAAGCTTCTACAAGAGTATTTAAGTGGAACACCACTAAAATATTTTTGCCAATGATCCACCATATCGATCACCCTCCACAAGATTGTTTCAAGATTTTCCAATTGAAGTCATGTGTAAGAAACAGGTCAAGATTAGAAACACTCGTGTTTTCTCGTCTATATTTAAGATGGGACGTTAGTGACGTAGTGGACCATTGGTAGGGGCATTTTGTTCCCCTGCATTTGCTACTAGTGATTGAAGTGGATCAGTCCACTAGGACTCTTCAAGGTCACAGCCCTGCCTTCGAAGGTGGCTCCTTCTGATGGAAAAATAAAGAAATTTGAAAAGAAGCCCCTCTCCTCTATGAGCCTCAAAATATAGAAAATATATTTTCGATCAGTCCTTGCAATAAGTAGCTTTCTTAAAAAACAAATACATTTTGATTTAGAAACAAGGCATGTCTGTCCCTCAATGGCTTGAAAGCGAATAGTCAACCAAAAAAGTAAATATGTGTCTGAGGGGTTTGTAAATATGTCTTGGGAGCTTCAGGCTTTGTTAGTTGTGAAGAGTGTTTGGCTCCAGATCAGGGTGTGCACTCCTCATCTCTTCGTCCAAGGTCATGACCCTTTGAATTGTAACACAAAAGGATGGTTGCTGAGGAATCTGCCCGACTTTGAAATGACTCTCAGAATATGTGACTGAAGGTGGGAATGCGCCATCTTAACTTTATAAAACTTGCCGGTTGGGGTGATCGCCAGCAAAAAGGAATAAGCCAGGTCTCTTCACCAAAACTTTCTTCGCCAACAATCGTCAAGATTGAGGACCCCAGCCTGTCCCTTTGTCTGATATCGGGTTGGGATCTGAGACCTTTTGTTATCTCATTCACCGAAGGGATCTTCTAAGTTCTTGGACAGTGTCTTGGGTCAGCTTCCCAGTTCTCAGAACAATCTGAAAGAGTTTTGTAGGACCTCACCTCAGGTGTATTGCAGCTCCGATGCAGACTTTATGTCGCAAAGGCACAGAACCCTGATGGGTCCCCAGCGAAGGATGGAGACCATATAACACAATATGAGACTTTGCAGTTCTCAAAGGAAGACCCTAAAACTAGAGGCCAAATGCGATTGGGGGAGGGTTTTGAGAGTACTTCTACAGTATGTATGAATTATTTCACGTTTCATCAATTGAACTTTTATCTAAATTTTCGCATCCGGGCGATGTTATGGTGGCGAACCTCGGAAAGATATACAAAAGCCTCTAACCACAGCATGTGCTTTACAAAGAGAAACCACATTTTGTCTCCCTACATCTGAACAGAATAATTCTTTATCAGAACTTCCTGCCTCTTGGAGTAATAAGGTAGTATCTGTTGATTCGGGCCCTTTACAATCTCATCTACATTCGTTTTGAAATGAGTCTTCAATTGATATCTCTGGATAGGACCAGTTCCACAGTGAGGCACTTTTGTTCCATGGTATAGTGCTTTGATTCAACAGCCTCTCGCCTTCATCTGGATGCAGTATATTTATTGCCTTTTAATTAAATCACCACACTAGCCCCTCTTCCCAAAACACAAAAACCCAAAGGACTGAACTTCTCGTCCTAAGTCCAGAATTTCAATCCTCTATTTTATTTGGTCATCCATCTTCAAAAGCCTCATCTGCCAAGTGCTTTAGGGAAGGATCCTTGTGTCAGTGAAAAGTGGTCATTGTTGGTAACAGGTTAGGTAGCCTGATTGCTGAGTGACGTTATGACACTGTCGAGAATTACGTCATCATGGTATGGTGGCCTTGTGCCTGATTAGGATTTTCCACAGATATGCAAAGGAGAGGGGCGTGAACGTGTTCATATTTGGGTGTTGAGCGTTTGCATGGGTGTATGTTGGTAGTCATGAGTCTTCAATGTAGTTTCTCATGTTGATGTTGTTGTCCTTGAAGCACTACATTTTTCAGATGATTGAAGTACGGTTGGGTCGCCGAGGGGGCTGCCGCACCCAACAATTGCCTCTGCTGGATGCTTCTGAGATGACTTCTATTTATTACATTGCTTTGGTTTTCTTTCTGAGTTTCCAGCCAGGCGAGAGTAGATCTCTCAACTGTGTAAATTGGGATTGTAGCATTTCTGTTCTCATGCCTGCTGATTGAACTGCGGTTGTGTTGCAGTTCTTCGGTGTACCATGGTGCAGGTGACTTTGCTTTTTAATTTGAGCTCCAAAGTTTTATTTTGTTGATGTTTTTATTATTTTTCATATAATAACTCAACATAAGAGTATCGCAGGCAATTTGTTCTTTTTTTTATTGTGCGTTTGGATCCTTTGGTCTTTTACCCTTTTCATGCATTCAGACTTTTCCTTAGCTTTAATTCCCTTCCTCTTCCTCTCGCCTCACATTTCTTCCCCTGCCAATCCCATGTGTTTCCTTCAAACATTCCATATTTTGTGGGATTTCCTTGGGCATCCCCCGCTTCATATACAACGTTTTCTGCTTCCATGCACACATCCATTTGGGGAGGGGTTGTTAATGCTCTGTGGGATTCAGTCTGGTACTGGGTGCAAGACCTGGGGTATTGATGTTGGTTGAGTTTAGGGTGGTAGGAGCAATGAGATGTGATTGTGTTTCATAATGTTACCAGGGAAGCTTTTCAAGGAGTGGGAATCTTGTTGCGTTGGTTGTGGTTAGAGGTGGCATGCGATGCTGGGACTTGAACTGTGATTGACGTGTTCAACCAATCAATCAATCAGGGGGTTTATAGAGCGCGCTACTCACCCGTGAGGGTCTCAAGGCGCTGGGGGTGGGGGGGGGGGGGGGGGGGCGGCTAAGAAAACATCTTTCGCCAGGGCGGTGAGCATCCTTGCACTGGTGCAGACAAACACTTTGCAGAACATGAAGAGGTCGCCCAACCACTGGTAACTCCAAAATAAATCTCCCTCCCCCCACACACACATATTAAGTGCGGTTTTAAGATTTTCTCTGTGGCACTGTGGGTCAAAGACCCCAAATTGATCAGACCCCCATGTTCCCCACCACAGGGAATCTCTCTGACGTAAGCGAAGGGGAGTTATAATCATTCTTGTATCAATAACAGAACTCGGGCCTGTTGTATCAAAGGTTTGTACCCACTCTGAGTCTATGAGGAAGTGTAGTGAGCACTATTTAAATGCAATTACAGTGCATGTGCTTTACTAGAAGCCTGCCAGGCTGGTAACAGACTCTATGAGCCAGAGCCGCTGGACAGCGGTGGGCACAAGGCCTTATTTGCCACCATTGTCTTTCAGGTCCCATTGTGGAGAGGGTTGTGTCGGAGGTGGACCCCTCCACCTGCCTGGAGCTGGGCACCTACTGCGGGTATTCAGCCATCAGGATATCGCGGATCCTCAAGCCGGGCGCCCGGTTTCTAACCATTGAGAGCTCCCCGGCCAACGCCGCCATTGCCCAACAGATGATCGACTTCGCTGGCATGCAGGACAAGGTATGTGCACTGCTACAAACCATGACCAAGACGACATGAAATGTGACTGACACGACTCCAGCCCTACTGGTCATTCAGAGGCAGCAGCCTGCCAGGAGCCCTCTCCCGCTTCTTGTAGGCCATCTCTCTGAATGATGTGGAGGGCAGGCAGCTGCCAGTGTGGGGAGTGGTAGATGGGTCAAGTGGCAAAAAGGGGGTAACTTGGACATACTGTACCTGATTGATGACTGATTCTTCACTTTCACAGGTTAAGATTCTCCAAGGTTCGTCGCAGGAGATCATCCCTCGTCTGAAGGTGGACCATCAGGTGGACATTCTGGATTTCGTGTTTATCGATCACTGGAGTGAGTGCTATGCCCCGGACACCAAGCTGCTGGAGGTGAGTTGGATTCTCTATTTACAAATCTACTTCACTGTGCACTGCGACACTTCGGTTTCCTGTGATACCTGGACCTGCGCGTTCGTCCATGAAGCGATGCCCGCTTGAGTTGTAGTATTTATAGAACAGAGGCAAAAAAGACACCTTGGTATTTATGATTGAAAAAGCTGGTCTATCAAAATATTGGGTTTTTGGCAAGGACTGATATCTTGAATTAATCAAAAAATGAAATTTGCCTGCAATGCCTCTGGAATTGCCATCTGAGGAGGAATTGTCAAATCTTAGCAAATGTAAACCTATATCTTCATCTGTTGGCCAAGGACCAAGATTGGTATTCATTGCACGTGTCGATCTTCTAGGCCGATCCATTTTCCAAGTCGTCCAATCTTTATCGTCAAAGGGTTGGGTTCCATCTCCATTAAGACGAACCATAGCCCATTTACTTATGTATACATTTTTCAATGTATATATTTTTATAATCACATGATACAGGTGAGACCGCTTCAGTGGTCTTTACCCAACATAATTGGATTTAGAGAACCCTGTACAGTTACACCCTTTTCCATGGTCCTCAGAGTAGCAACAATCCTTCTGTGTCTTTTTTTGGTTTTGTTATTGTCTAAATCCAATGGCTGTCATTAGCATTCCTCATCCTCTCTGGCTGGGGTTCAACCTGGATATGTCGACAAGTCTTCCATTCTGAAAATCTAGGATGACCCGGCTAGGCGCGAGGAAAGGTCCGCACGCACTGGTTACTGTGCCAGGTCTGTCTGCAGTCTTTGCAATGGAAGTGCATGGGATGCTGCCAGCTAGACAGATCGATGGTGACAAGGACAGAAAACATAAACGGAGACTGGTAATAAATAGGAAAGATCTGGGATTGTAGGCAGGAGCGTGGACCTGCAGGCGGTGTGGTCCCTAGTGGGCCATCACTGTCGCCCCCCCTTTGTTTTTATTTTATTACAAGTAGTCGTCTGGATGACAGTCGTATGGCGATGATGCATGGCTTTACATGTCAGCTGGATATGTAAGAGCTGAGGCAGGTAACTAGGCCGACTGCCTCTTCTATACGATTATGGTGAAAGACAGCAGGCTGCACTTAATCATATCAAAAACAGAGATAACTTTCATGGTAGGCGGGCGTGCAGCAAAGCAGGAGGACTGACACAGTGATATACAGCCTTATCTTCTGTTCTAAACTCTGAGAAGGCACCTGGTCACTCTAAGTGCTATTACAACCATTGAGTGCCCTTAACGGCGCCAATGATGTCATATGTGATGTAATTTGTAAGGTCAAGAGCAATGCATTAAGGGGGTCGTTGTGGCTGTGTAGATCTCCATAACTGGAGAGTTGAAGTGCTTTCTTACCACTAGTCCATGTGGCCAGTTTTCTCTGCCGCCGGAGTCCCCGGGCGTAAACACAAGACTGTACTTGGGAAAGACTATTTATTTGGGGTAACATTGATGCAGTCAGTAGTGCTGAAAACAGTGAAAAGCTAAGAAATCCATCTGAAAAAACTTCGTTAAAGTGCAGTTATGGTTACAAACTAAAACTGAAAAACCTCTGAAGTTAGCAAGTTATGGTTAGGAGCACAGTCCATAACTCAACGCAACAGTCATGCAAAACTTAACACACACCAACTGCAGTGCTTTTGACCTCACAATATTTATGCCAACAAAGAACACCACCTAAAAGCAAAATGTTACTAAACCACAACACATCAATTAACCAAATACTAATACTACATTCATAGTCGTCTGTGTCAAACCGGTAAGAACAAATCGACATGTAACATCTGTGAGATGATTTATAATGGCATTGATTTCATTAACGGCGACTTCACGAGAATTACATTTGTGTGTCAATTACGGTTTACAGGCTGTTGTGCTGTGCGAGTTTTGGGTTAATGCTCCTAACCAGAACTTACAATTTCTGTGTTTTTTTGTTTTAATTCTAAACATAACTGGATTTTGAGTGTGTTTCTAGGTGACAATAAGTATACACACACCCCCACCAAGAGTGGGAGAAAGAGATGATATCACTGCAGTTATTGTTCCTTTATACAAGTTAAATGCTCAATTCCGATCGCCCCCAAGAATCGTAATTACCAATCACACCCTCACAGTTAGTTATTAGTTATCACACCCGCCCAGTTTCCCCCTCAGTTTGCAGCAGGTCAAACCTGTTGAAATTGTTTTGGAAGAAGTTCACGATAAAAGTTTTTTTTAAAATGCAGTATTTGTTGTGCTAAGAAATGACTCTGCATGTTATACCTCATTTTTACATTGAAAACTTTGTATAGGAGATGTTTACCACATGTGCTAAATACCTACCCCTGGCTAGTGGTGTTTGCTACGTGTGGTAAACACCACACCTTAGTCCTCCCAATTTTTACTGGAGGACTTGGTCTTAATTGTAGCAGGAAAGCAGTAGTGACACTTTCAACATCTAGTTTCTCTGCGAGGGGGATTTAGAAGCAGGACTTGTTTTCCACTATTAGTGGATAGAGGTGGGAAACAGCACCTTTTGTGGCCTCAGTGGTTTCGTTGAAGATGGTGACGCAAACTTAGATATCATTCGCGCTCCACCATTGACTGCGCCTAGAGCTGGCCGCCCTAGTTGCCTACTGCCCTAGAGTGGCCGGTAGAGGACACTGCCGAATGATACAAAATGTTGAGATTGATATATATTATAGCCCCCCGTAGCGGGCTATACCGGCTATTAAAAGCCCTCTCCAGCATTAAAGGTCCTCGCCTTCGGCCTTTAACACTGGAGAGGGCCTTTAAAAGCCGGTATAGCCCAGCTACGATGGGCTATAAGGCTAATGGAACATTCTGCCACTAGAGGGCAGAATATTCTAACAAAGAAAACAAAGCCTTCAGGCAGCGCGAGGAGATTAAAATCCCCTCAGGCTCCCTGAAGCCTTTGTTCACAGCCAGAGCTGTGAACTAAGAAACATTGGAATGTTGGAGCTCCGGGCTTATACCAGCCATTATAAGCCCGGAGCACTCCATTGTTTTCAATGGAGCTCCCACCATTCCAATGTTCTAATAAAGGTTTTTGCAATCACAGCGTCTGGCAGTGTTTTTCCTCAAACCCCTTAATAGTACTGATGGCGCATGATTACCAATGCAGGATATTTTCTCTAATACCATACTCACCTGGGCCCAGAAATATTACACACCGTTAAACCGGTAATCTATTTCCTGCCTATCAGGATTTTACATTTCTTATTACGATATGTACCTGTACACCATGACTTACCAATATCCTTGTCACTTTTTATTCTCAAATTCTTTATATCTGATGGATCAAAAGGAGTTACAATAATACGTAAAAAAACAACTCTTATCTTTCTCATGGAATAACCACAGACTCTTGAAAGTTTTAAACACTTATCTATGCAATATTTTGTGAGCCAAGTACCATATCAATGCAACCAAGGAATGTTCAAGTAGAAAAATGATGATCAAAGTAAAAATATTTAGAGACTTGGCAAACTTATGTCTAGACATTGGTTCCTGGGAAGGGTGAGAAAGGGAAACGGTACAAGGACATACAACACAGACTATATTTACCTAGAATGGTGTGAGGATCAATCCCTGGCCAAGGACTGGAAAGAAAGGGCTCCCGACTAATCAGAAGCCAACAGGTCAGAACAGGTGCAGGACAGAAACAGGACAGGTAACCTCCGCTAAGTGCAACGCCAGCGTCACGCCCTCCCTGCAGCTACTCTTGTTTCCCCTTCTAGATGAGTGTCTTCTCCCTCAACAATCTCTTGAGTCTTTTTTCAAAGTGCTCGACTAGCCCACTGAAGTCTGCGGCATCCACGATCTCCTTCTGCATACGTTGGGTCAGTGACAGGTCCGTAACAAGTCGGACAATCGAACTGACTAAACCTACCTAAGTTATACCATTTTCTAGGGTATGTACCAACCCCAATGTTGCAAATGTGTGTATTCCCTTAAATTGATTGGTCAAAAGACGGGGAGAGGTCATCACACCATACCAGTATGAAGTTATGTTCCCTTATTTTAATTAAGCTAAATTCCCGCCCACACATTTATTTTGCCAAATGTCTTTTATTCCACCCAGCAACATTATTTTAATTTAATATACAATGTTCTTCTTCCTTTCTCCGGTCATAGGGTTACGTACTTAGGCGCATCGCTGGTAAAGTGAGACTTGGCGGAGGTTCAGTGACAGAGCTTCAAGGTTTTCAGTTTTTGAGTGTGCACACGCACCAGTTCAAGATGGAGTTTTGCGGCACCCTTCAGGCTCAAATACGAGCTATTAATAAAGTCAAAGAAAGACACGTTAAAATACAGAAATAAATGAATGCACTGTACACCACTTATTCCAACTCTAATCCCATTATTTTATTTTAACGATAGCATTAATAGTTAAGCAGAACACACAAGGTTTATTTTAAGCATGAGCATATGCGTTAGTATGTTAAATTTGAAGCGGCCATCTTAGGCACTACTGCACAACTACAAAAAATTCCCACCAAAAGCAAAAGTATGTCACACCACGTAGATGTAGTAGACGCATGTGCAGAAGGGTTCCTGTGTTTTTCAGCAGCCTTTTTAGGACACTCGGGTTACTGGTTAGTAAAGCACATATAATTAAAGCTTCCCCTAGATACTGTAATGTTGTGTGGTGCAATGTTGGTTAATTCGTTCCATGTTATTTCGAGAGGATTGACTCCGAGCCAGTCTCTTTACGTTGGAAACCTTGCTCAATCAGTACCACATCAGCCGCAGAACCAGTTTCAACATGTGGACGGCCATTCAGAGAATGCATGTAGAGAAAAGGCTGTACGTCTACTGGCGTTTGGCGAAACACTTGAATGGTTTTTTTTTTTCCCCATTTCCTTTTACTTTGTGGTGGCGGGAAGGCCTGAACCAAGCTTTTTGTCAGTCCAGTGTGGGAGGGCCGGTCCGTGTTGGTGCTTATTTTATTCTGAAGGGTGGGACCTCAGTGAAGCT
Organism: Lissotriton vulgaris; assembly: GCF_964263255.1. NCBI lineage: Eukaryota > Metazoa > Chordata > Amphibia > Caudata > Salamandridae > Lissotriton > Lissotriton vulgaris. The sequence continues at coordinate 111,590 of NW_028246160.1, read as the reverse complement.
TGATTTGTTGTTATGCATGCTGAGAAGCTGGCACAACTGCTGCTCTGGTCTCGAGGTGTCATCAGTGTGCCCCAATTGCTCGGGAGACACACAGGGGCACATTTATAAGAAAGTCATGCAGCGCCGTGCACCCTGCTGCGCTGCGTGACAGGGAGAGGACAAGAATGCGCTGTATTTAAAAGAATGCGGCCCTTTCCTGTCTTGGCCCCTTGCGCTGGCGCCGTTTTGCCTGCCTAGCGTCAATACAGGCACCGTTGCATCACAACGCAAGGGCTCCTGCGGTCTAAGGAGGATTGTTTTTGTGCAGGAAGGGGAAACTTCCTGCACAAAAACAATTCTGAGAGGCGTATTTCTCTTTCTATGTGTGCTGCAGAATTCAGCATGTCGGGAGGATGGCGGCAGATGAAAACAGCAATGGCCCCCAGGCAGGGGAGGGAAGGGCCATGTATATTCTGTACCAGATCCCTTGAGACAAGGACTGGTGGACTCCTGCCCCTGGAGATGGGCTCCGCAGCCTCTGGAATAATAAAAGTGAAAGACGGAAGCTCATTGTTTTAACCCTTTCTCATTCACCGTTAAATGCCAGGAGGTGGGTGAGCAAGGGCTACTCCGGTCAATAGTTCTGTGTAAGTCTCTTTGCTAAGCTGGGCGGCCACCCTTTATTTTCAATTCCAAATGAGGCAATGGTTTAACATCTCTCAAGTTAAAGGGGGGGTGAAAATGCCCATATTTCTGATTTTAGGATTCATAAAGCGGTACTTTTGACAAATAATGCACTGCATAAATGTTCAAGTTCAGCATGGCATCTACAGTGGCAACTTTCAAATGTGAATATTTCCAAAACCACTGAACTGACTTAAATCACAGATACACACAGACAAACATTTGAACCTCTGTGTGCATGACAAATTAGGGAGACAATCTACTTGTGGGTTTTCAGGTGTCTTTGGCAAAACTCGAATATGGGTTGTGAATAGGACATACACATGTTAAGACCATCTTCTTTAACCTTTGTTCGTCGTTGACATGTTTGCCCTCTGCCTTCACATTTTCAAGATCTATTGCAGATTAACCAATATATTGGCAAACCTCTGTAGATTCATCATTGGGACCAACGTTATTAGGTGCTTTTAGTAGAGACGTGTCTGAAACCTAAGTGCTTGGCTGTCCCCGTTAGCACTATAAGGTGCACATAAAAAGGCAAAGAGTAAATACAAGCAAAGTGTGCTTCGTGGCCCGAAACATTTAATGCTTTAGAAAGATTGTGTACTGTGGATTACTTCACCTGGAAGCGGAGATGCTTTGCTCGAGTATTTTCAAAGTACACTGCCGCTATGACAATTATATACACTATTTTAATGAGTACAGTGAATTAAATGGCATAGGATTTACAGACATTTCTGTAGAAACATGGCTGTACTCTGAAACTATTGTATATAGTCTGTCTCTGTTATTTGGTTTGATCACTTTGTCAGGCCCTTACCTTGTCCACTCAGTGTGCTCACTTGTTACATTGAGCACATGGACAAATATTTAAACAGTAAACTTCTCAAAGTAAATGTCTACTGCTACTATGGAGCTTAAACATCTTTTATATTCATCTTTGTTCACAGGGTCTTTATTAAATATGTTTTTTCTAATTATTTTATTATATTTTATTTTGTTACATTGAGTGTATCGCTCTGAAGCCTTTGATTTTATTTTTCAATGATACCTTGTTCGATGTAGGACAGTTCTTCATTCAATGAAAGGATAGTGTGACATATGGGGCGAACATCTGTGAAAGCCACTTTACCCAGGAGGTGGTAATGTGAAATACCATGGGTGAGAATGTTTGGGCGTGTTCTTTCTTCTATGTCGTCATACCGTGAATTAGAAGGGATTCGCTCATTGGGTGATTTTCCTTACTGCAGCCACAGAGTGAAAGAAGGGGGTGAGACTGTTTACGCGTGTTCTTTCTTCTATGACGTCATACCGTGAAATAGAAGGGATTCGCTCATTGGGTGATTTTCCTTACTGCAGCCACAGAGTGAAAGAAGGGGGTGAGACTGCCTAGGCGTGTTCTTTCTTCTATGACGTCATACCGTGAAATAGCAGGGATTCGCTCATTGGGTGATTTTCCTTACTGCAGCCTCAGAGGGAAAGAAGGGGGTGAGACTGCCTAGGCGTGTTCTTTCTTCTATGACGTCATACCGTAAAATAGCAGGGATTCGCTCATTGGGTGATTTTCCTTACTGCAGCCTCAGAGGGAAAGAAGGGGGTGAGAATGTCTGGGCGCGTTCTTTCTTCTATGACGTCATACCGTGAAATAGCAGGGATTCGCTCATTGGGTGATTTTCCTTACTGCAGCCACAGAGTGAAAGAAGGGGGTGAGAATGTCTGGGTGTGTTCTTCCTTCTATGACATCATACCGTGAAATAGCAGGGATTCGCTCATTGGGTGATTTTCCTTACTGCAGCCTCAGAGGGAAAGAAGGGGGTGAGAATGTCTGGGCGCGTTCTTTCTTCTATGACGTAATACCGTGAAGTAGAAGGGATTCGCTCATTGGGTGATTTTCCTTACTGTAGCCACAGAGTGGGAGAAGGGGGTGAGAATGTTTGGGCGTGTTCTTTCTTCTATGACGTTATACCGTGACATAGAAGGAATTCGCTCATGGGGTGATTTTCCTTACTGCAGCCTCAGAGTGAAATAAGGGGGTGAGACTGCCTAGGCGTGTTCTTTCTTCTATGACGTCATACCGTGAAATAGCAGGGATTCGCTCATTGGGTGATTTTCCTTACTGCGTCACATTGTGAAAGAAGGGGGTGAGAATGTCCAGGCGTGTTCTTCCTTCTATGACGTCATACCGTGAAGTAGAAGGGATTCTCTCATTGGGTGATTTTCCTTACTGCCGTCACAGAGTGAAAGATGGGGGTGAGAATGCCCGGACATGTTCTTTCGTCTGTGAAATGATTCAGTGAATCGCATAGTTTCCCCAACTTCTACCACAGCTGTGGCGCCCCCTGTGTTCGCTGAGATGGGGTCACCAGATCGACAAAACCAATTTCCCAGACCACGTACAATATGCACAGCTGCCATTTCCTGTGGTTGCGAAATGTGACGGGCCCTGAAAGAATAAACACAGCCAGGCAGCATGAGTCACTGGAAGAAAGGCACACCCAGTGGAAAATAGATTTCTGGTCCAGGAAATATTAATGATTATGAGCGATTGACTGGATTGAGAACTTTAAAACGGAGAGACAGGAGGGTCAATTTACTCAAAATGAGCCTTCATGCAGGGATCTGCTAACTGGAATGAAGAGAGGCGTAACTCACTACTCAATGTGACCTCCCCCCCCCCTCCCCATGCGCTGTGACCCCAACATTTGGCAGGCTGCAGGCAACTCTGGATGATGCAAGAGTGTAAACAATAGGGCTGCATTTTCCATAACCAGTCGTGTTTTGTAGGAAACTGGTGCCAAGGATAGCTGATTGCAACACACAATGATTCTCTTGTTGCTACTGCCGTCTTGTAAGCAAACCTGGGGTTGGAATGAATGAATAAATGTAAGAAACAGAAGGCATTGTTTCCTGTTTCACTAACCAGGCGTGCTCCTGTCACAGATTGTGAAAAGCAATCGGAATCAATGCATCTGTTACAAATGTTTTCTGCTTGTTAGGTCGAGGTTCCCGTCGCACTGCGAAGCAGTGGGCGGAGCCGAAGATTTTATGACTTCTACAGTGGGGCTTTAACCCGACTCTCTCTTCCATTGGCTAGCTTCGTAAATGGAGGCTAGCCATTGGAAGAGATGTGTGTGTCACTCGGGCTGGAGCAGATTCGTGGGCGTTTCTTGATTTTTTTTTTTTTACGCCCGCCCCTTTTTGGTCGTCATTCGGAAGTGGGCGTTTACTTTTTTTTTTTGGGCAGCGCTTTTGTTTTGTCATTTCCCCCAACCGCCGCTGGAAGAAGTCGTCCTCAGGTGAGTGCTTGCTGTCCTGACCCCCTCGTTGTTCGTGCTTGCTGTCCTGCCCCCGTGCCCCTTGTTCGTGCTTGCTGTCCTGCCCTCCCCCCCACGTCGTACTTGACTGGCAGGACTTGGCAGATGTAGCATTAGAAATCGTAATAGTGCTCAGGTGAATACACACAGAAAACCCGCTACGAAGGGAGGTGAAACGTGGTGCTGTTTCCAGATCTGCTCGCCTCCCATCCCTTCTGCTTTCAGGAGCTGCTCGGCTCCGCTCGCCTCCCCCCCCTTCCCTCTGCCCTCCGTCGCGCTCTCGCCTCCCCCCCTCCCTCTGCCGCAGGTCTCCTCCTTCGCGCTCTCTGCGGTCCCCCGGGCCCCCACCCCTCCCTTCCTCTCCTTTTTTAAATTTTTTTTATTTTGTTGTCCTCATATATGCCACCAGTTAATGACTGCTCTAAAATAGGCGCTCTTCAAGCCACTGTCACAAACTGTCCTTTCCAGCCCTCGTGTTTGTGGATAGCTGTAGAAGATTGCCCAGAGGAATGGTCGTTATCCGTTCAACTTCCTTTCGGATTGATACTTGCTGCTAAGGAAGGACAGGACCACTTACCTCTGGCATAATCATTGGACTATTGTTACTTTTCGATCCAGGCATTCAATGCTGACCACAACCTGACAGCTTTATCACCCCCACATAAAATATCCAATTTACTCACCGCCACAATGTATTTAAGACAATCTGCAAATTTCGGGGGGGATACAGACTTCCATGCTTTTGCAGATCTCTCTTCTAGCAATAGCCATTACATAAAAAATAAACTGTGACAAGTTACTGTTGAACACATAATCAGGCAATAGGCCGAAGAAAACCAATCTGGATGTACATTGAATTGGGACCAACAGTACCTCTTCTAAGAACTTACACAATTGTTCCCAAAAATTAGCTATGTTAGGACATTCAAAAAACATGTGAATATCATTTGCGCTCATTACATTACACCTAGGGCAAAAATATTGCACCCCAGAGATCCTAGAGAGTTTCGCTGGGGTCGCTGGGGTCCAATATACTCTGTGGAATGTGTATAAGTGATTTCTTCTTAGATTAGAAGGTTTAATTATCTTTTGGGATAATGAGAAAGAATCAATCCATAATTTCTCTACTTCCTCAGCTATCCCTTCCTCTCCTGCGGCCATGCTGCCTCGGCTTGTTTACAAATCTGCGCTGGTCCCGTTTAGAACCCGAGCTGGGAGCAAAAAATCTGCCCAAGGCGGTCACTTCCTAGCAGCTGTTTCGAGAGTTGGGGAGAGGAAATGCCTCTTCGGTAGCGCAGTGTCAAATGACCATTCCATGCACCTCGCTGCCACGCACCCAACCATCCAGAGCCTTACGGGTGTAATCAAAGAAATCCACCCAATTCTGCATGGACAGCTTATACCTGCCACAGAACTTTTGGCGATACCTTTCGGGGTTGAGGCTAAACTTTTTAAGGAGCGCCTCCTTCATGGGGGAATATCTGAACTGATCTACCTTATCAAGGTACAGGAGGGTGTCCCTGGCATTGGGAGGTATGTAACGATACAGGCCACCTCCCCAGTGTTTCTCAGGCACCCCATGGGCTGTCAAGGCCACTTCATTTGCCTCCAACCATTTGGCGATATCATCCCCCTGAGTGTAGCTCGCTATCACCTCTTTGGGTAACCAAAATCTAGGCTCTTGTTGAGCCCCTGGTACGCTGCCACCATTAGGACTTGCTGGCGCACTCAATTGCAAAGCTCTCAGCTCCAACTCCTTAAGCTGAAGCTCGTGCGCCAACTTCCTCTCTTCCAAAGCTAATCTTTCTCTCTCCCTCTTGTGCTCTAACTTGGCAAGCTCCCATCTCAATTGCCTCTCATCCCTCCTGTCCTCATATTCTTCTGACGACCCACTCCTCCTAGATCCACTACTGCCTGCCCTGGAACGTCTTCCTGGCAACACATTTTCAGTAACATCAATACCCAGTAGGTCTAGCTCTTCTTGGGTGGCCGCTTCCCCTGGTGTGCCCTGCCCCTCCTGTCCCACATCCCCTCTCCCCTCTGGGTGGGCTCCAACCCATGCCCTCAAGGCGGTACGGAGTTCCTCCTTTGCGGCTCTCCGCCCAACCGGCACCCCCATCCCCTGACAAAATTCCTTAACTGCACCACGGTATACTCTTCAAGGTTGTCCAGCTGGAACTCCATTTTGACAGGTGGGGACCCAGATAAATAAAGGAAAGATACTAGGATGTAGGTAGCAGGATTAGGTCAAAACAAGTCTCTATACACTCATGTTAGACAGTGGGGGTCACTTGAGTAGGCTTGCATGCACGATAGGTGTCTAGTCTAATTGCAGCGCACTCTGTCCCACTGGAGGGTGCTGTATAGTCACAGGTCCTGAATCTCACTGCTCGCCACCAAATGTAGGAACTGGGTTCGCCAGGTCTCCGGGGGTTAGCTTGGACCGAGCAGGCAGGCATCCGAAGCTTAGGTGTTAAGTGACTATCCAACACACACATCCACTGAGACAATAAGTGCATGCAAAGACTGAGTCCACACCAGAATGAGTGATTCAAATAAATACGTTTTATCTGGGATCAAAATCAGGGCAGTCAAAAATCACAGCAGCATTAACTCATTGCTTTCCCTTAAAAACACATGCTTTCCATTTTTTGGCTATAAATACTTAAATAAATAAATATTAAATATTAAATAACGGTAGGCCTGGTACAGCCTTGCTCCTAGTCAGCACCTGCAGGGAATTCCCTTTTAAGACATTTAAATAACATTTAATTACTCAGCAGCAGTCACTTCGTCGCTGCAGGAATCGGCGTGTCAATAAATGGGGGGTAAACATTTCCTAGCTGCAAAGATAAGCCCTTTATCAGCAAATGTAGTGTATTTCACAAGGCTGGAATAAAGCAGTTCAATAATTAGAAATAAGCGTTTCTTTTAGGTAAACTCCAACAGTTCATTAGATGGGCAACAGGCACTAATAACCTTTCCTGCTGGCAAAATGAGCATTTCTTTTGGTCAGAATAGGCAGGACATTACTCTCAGGAGGTAAGCATGACAATTCCAATTACCATCAGGCCACCATAACAGAATAACCTTTCCCCTACTAATGGGTTAATTTTTCCCTAGGGATAGTCACAAGAGCCCCCTGGAGGGCTCCCCAAACGACACAGGGCTCTTGCCCAGTCCACAGTACTGATCGGGGCCAACGGGGCCCAACTACAGACTCGCGTGGGGAGGGCAGTCTTGGAGCCTCCCCGGGGGTTTACCTTACTTCTTCAGCCCCTTCTCGGGCCCTTGCGGAGGTTCAGCACGCTGGGGATGATACCCGGAGGCGCGCTCTCACTACCGCGCTCTCCAGTGAAGTCGGGGACAGGCGGGAGCTCCGGTACTCTTCGCGAGCCCCCGCGCAGGTGTCAGAGCCGGTCCCGGTCCTCCCTCAGTGCTTGCAGGGACTGGGAACCAATGGGAGGCCCAGGCGCCCAGCGACCGCCAATAGCAGAGCGGCTCGCGGGGCACAGCACAGGGACTCAATCAGCACACGGCGGGGCGGAGTCAACATGGGTGCCCCTGTCACGTGATGCCAGATCCAGGCTTCAGGCCTAGCGAGGCCTATTGCGGCCTGACAAGATTTCACGGCGGCCCTCTCCTGGCTCCGGGGGCCGCCGAGGGGATGCAGAAGGCGGCGTTGGCGTCTCGGGGAAAGCTCCGGGCCGCGACAATGTCGGCGAGGCTCCGAGGGCCCCTGGGCTGAAGCAGTAAGTTCAGGGGCGCACTCGGTGGAAAGCGCGAAAAGGGGGCACAGCTGAGAAGCGCCTGGTAGCTAAAGCGCTTGGTCCTCGTAGCGCTTTGGGGGCAATTCACGATGGCACCTCGGGCAGCTCTCTTTGGGCCCACAGAGGGTCTCCACGCAGTAGTGCTTCTCAGGGGGGCAGAGTGCTTGCCAGTCAACAGTTCACAGCGCTTCTCACGGGGGCACAGCGCTTGCCAGTCAGCAGTTCACAGCGCTACTCAGGGGCACCATAGGAAAGCGCTGGATAGGGGAATCAGACAGAGTTGCAGGACAGATAGCCCAGGACAGGCCACACGACAGTGGCAAAACAGCAGAGGGGACCCAGGTGAAGTCAGGGAGCGTAGGGGGTGACACAGCGCCAATACCTGGTTGATTCACCACCAGTCCTGTGGCAGTGAGAAGGTCTTCTTGGCGCTAGCTGGTTCCTATGCCCTTGTTAGAAGTTACTTGAAGGGGGGGGGGGGGGGTTTGAGATGAAGGCTTGTCAAGTTTCCTCAGCAGATCACTTCAGGTGGTCCCTAGGTTCCCCTCCCGCTGGGCCAGATCAGTGGGCTAGTTCAGTGTTCCTCACACAGCTTGGTGGGCAGCGCCTAAACCCTGTCACCCCCAGTGGCATAGGTTCCTGACTAGGCCCTAAATCCTAAGTCTCCTGCGTAGGGTCCCCCAGGTCAGTGATGCCCCAACTGACTAGAAAGTTTCCCTCCCTTCCCTTTTATAGCATCAGTTGGCAGTTGGTGTCCACTCCCCTATTCTGGAAGGTTCCAGGAGCTTCCTCACTCTCGCTATGGGCAGGCTGGCAGGCTGGTATTGCAACAATGTTTAAGGGTTCCAGCCAGCTCCTGGCTACTAGAGTGCGCCTGTAAAGACCACGCTGCAGTAGCAGGGGTCAGTGGCAGCCATGTTAGGGGAAGAGAGCACCTGCACCTTAGCATTGATAAGCAATGGGAAGGTGCCCAGAGACCTAAGGCCAACAAAAAGTAGGTGGGAAAAATGAGGCAAAAGCGAAAAAAAATGGGGAAGATCACCTTAAGGCTTACAGGTCTAACAGTCAGTGTTTCGCTGAATATCCGTATCCATCACCCTCTTACACCATCTGAATCCTGCTCTGTTTGTTTTTCTCTTCTGACTCACCACTCCTTCAGTCCCATTTCCTCGCCTTTCTCATAATTTTTTCCTGCTAGTTTTTTACATTCTCTTTCAATTCCCTTTGTTATCTCTCTTTGGATTTTTTTTTCTTTACATATATATTACCTCTACTTTCATTGCTTCTGTCTGTCTTCCCATCTCCATGTGATCCCATTTCACCATGGTCTCTTTTATTTCTTTTGTCCTCCCCATAAATTATTTTCTTATACCTCAACATACATCTTCCAATAAGAGATATATGTTTGATAATGATTTTTCTGTTTAGATAATAATAAATGATAAAAAGTAGATTTTTTTACCATCTTGGTAAAATGAAAAGGTAGCACTCGAACAGCTGCTAACAGTGATGTTTTATACTTGTGGTTCAGTCGACGCGTTTCAGCTCTCACAAGCCTTCATCACAATTAAAGCCTGGCAACCACCATTGTGGTATGGGAAAGTATTGGTTGTACTTGCCAATGGTTATTTATTCTTATTTTGTATTCATGCAGTATCTGATGTTTCTTTTTAAATGTTTTAATGTTCCATGCATACTGTTTGGAACGCCTACTGACCGGGTGACGGTCTGGCTCGTGATCGGACCAGTCGGGCAGTTGCCTGCTGCTCTGGAGGAGGACTGGAACTTGGTTGGTCGTGGGTTCATCTAAAGAAAGGACTGGATTAATTCTTCGTCTGGCTATCTGATCTTCCTTTCCAGAATACTTACTTCCCTGCGTATGGAACCCTACACTACAACTATGTTTTTAAAGCAATCAGTTAAAAACATTAAAAAAATAATGCTCATGGACTGAGATGAAAGAAATATTCTCTCCAACCTCATCAACTTATTTCACTACATCATATATCAGCAAGTTGATGTTCCACAAAGCTTCATATTAATAATGTACATTATAAATACTATGAAATGTTATTAATGTCCATCATTGCTAAATAAAATCTCTTTGACCGGATTTAGTGCACTGTATAATTCTTACAGCCCATGAGGGCGATGCATCAGGACAGAATACCGTCAGGGTTTTTGAAAGGTAGCCAGACACTTGGGAGTCTTTCCCCCTCAGCCATAGTTTCCACACAATCACTGCATCAAGTTATTGAAATGCTCAACAGAATGAAATAACTCCAATCCTGCCTGGTGTAACTGTCCCATTTCTTCTTTATCAGGAATGTGGCTTGCTGAGGAAGGGCTCTGTCCTGCTGGCAGATAATGTTGTGTATCCTGGGGCCCCGGAATTCCTGGAGTATGTTCGGAACAGTGGGCGGTACGACTGCACAAACTTCCCAACACATCTGCAGTACTCGAAGAAGGAAGATGCTCTGGAAAAGGCGGTCTACAGAGGCTGACGTGGCCTTTGCTCCACAGTGATTGGCTGCAGGAGGTCAGGCCTGTGCAGTCATCCATGGCTGTCTGTTATTGTGAGAGGCTGAGATTGATTTAAGTCTCCACAGCACAGGGAGGTTTTTATGCTTTAATTCCACGGCTTTCTTGAATCATCGTGGTTATAATGGATGTAGACAATAAGGGGCATATTTACCAGGGAACGGCGGAGCGTGGCATTAAGCAAACATTGCATCTCCATGCTGAAAATACAGGGATGCGCCGTACTCACAAGAATGCGGCACACCCCTGCGTTTCCCCTAGCGTTGTCGCGGAGTTCAGCAGCCTAGCGCTAACGCAGGCTCCTTTGCACCATAGTGCAAGGGTGTCTGCGTTGGTGAAAGTATTGTTTATGTGCAGGGAGACCTTCCAGCACATAAACAATCAGGATGTTTTGAAACTTCTATGTGTGCTCCTAATGCAACACACATAGAAGATGCGAACTGTCATTTTTTGGGATTGTTTATGTGCAGGAAGTGTCACTTTCCAGCACATAAACAATCAATGGCAATTTGCTGTTTCTGTGTGTTGCACAAAGCAGCCACATGGAAACCGCAATAATGAGGAGAAAGAAAGCATTCCTCCTTGTTTAAGACCAAGTTTTTCCCGGGTGTTAATTTTGGTGATGCATCGTATTTACGCTCCCCTTGTAAATAGGGGGCAGCATCAAAATCAATGAGTGTTGCGGTGGAACGCCCACAGCAACACCCATTGCCCTCCCCTTTAACGCTAAGTACAGCGAGAAAGGGTGCCTTATTTAAATGGCAGCGTTAAGCCACGTGTAGTGCAAAGTTCAAACATTTCTATTGGATATGTCTTCACATAAACACATTCACAATGTTGTGGCAGCCTTAAATTTCATTTTCTCATAACCTTTATAATATGTCCATTTATAAATGTAATTTTCAGAATTTCCTGAAGAAATGACCCAACATAGTAATATCTGTTTGCAATCCTGTATGTGTAATGGTCACCTACTGATTTGCGAACAGGTATGCACTTTGTGATGCAGCTTATGTACACAGAGGCTGTATCAGATATTGTCCATTCATAGGAGTGTGTAAGCCACTCGACTTATCCATAATAGCTAGGCAGGTCGCTATTTGTAACCCCTTTAGAATAGGAAGGAACATAGGAATGATGGTCTGAAAGGGACCGAAGACCTCCAGACCTACATTTGCATTACTAAATGGAAACCCCTTTTTAGGTCGAGCCTGGACAACGCATGCGCTACGCTTCGGCATGTTGCACTGGAGTATGGAATAGAAGCCCTGCCCACTCTCCGTCCATGTTTGTCATTGGTTGGTGTCATTTTCCTTCGTAAATGCTGACTTCTGATTCATTAATAGGCTTGTTAGTCCCTCCTTTGTACTTCCTTGTCTTCATTTGTAACCTCCCATGAGGGCAGGCCCTTTTACTTTGGCTGTTTCACGGTACGCCTTTTTTAGTCTGTAAGCACTATTTTCTTTGAGTTTCTCCTACTGCAGGCACAACATGCTTTCTTCCAACATTCAGCACCCCATGCATGCTTTCACTTTCTGAGCAGCCCGGGGCAATGCGGCTGCTTTGAAATTAAAAAGGTCTTGCATTTACAAGAGTTTGAGCTATTGGCATTGTAAATGACAATGCCTTTAATTTATGTGTTAATTAGCAAAACAGATAAATAAAAGGCATTGCCATTTACAATGCCAATAGCTTAAACTCTAGCAAATGCGAGACCCATAAAGTAGCCTGTGTCACCTAAAAGAGCAGGTGCACCTTTTAGCCCCCTCGCTGCGGGGTGTTTTCCCCCCGCTGTGCGGGGGATGGGGGGACTGCGCGTGGCACCTCCGTGCTGGTGACTAGCTCAGCTCGTCATGAGGCACAGCGGAGCTGCACTCATGATGAGCCGAGCTCGTCACAGCCATACCCGTTTTCGAACATTCAGCACAGCAGGGAAATTATCCCCGCGTGCGAACGTTCCAACGGCCGTGACGAGCTCAGCTCGTCATGAGTGCAGCTGCACTGTGCCTCATGACGAGCTGAGCTCGTCATGAGCATAGAAGAGGTTAACAAACATGAGTTTGCTGACACACCAATGACTCCAGCGCGGCACACAAAAGGTACCTTGCACTTCAGTTACCCCAACTCAGGGGTCGATAACTAATGGGTGGTTTGTGAATGTAATTTCAGTTGCAAACCATTAATACATGACATTCCAGATCACAATTATGAGGGAAGCTCCTTTCATGTCCTTCCACAATTGTGATTCGTAATCAGTGGCAAAATCTCTTTTGTGAGTTGGAAAGGACTTTCTTATTTGTAAAGGGGCATTAGTACGTCACAAAGCACACCTTGTGATTTTACTAAAGACAGGGTTTACCACCACAAACGTGTTTGGTACATTAAGCCCACAGTCCATAAAAAGCACAACATTCCATTTATCCACAAAAGTGCAAAAATCCGTGTCCCAGGTTGTAGTTAAAACTATCTGGTTCTGGACAGATTTGTCAGTTTTTCTCTGACATCTACATAGTTAACACTCCTAAATAACGCATTCCAATGTTTGTGAACGACCTTAACCCTTTGTGTGCGCCGGACGCACTCCGGCCAGCCGAAGTCATGGTGGGTGTGTGCGGAGGATGGCCGGGGGCCGCCGAACCACGCCCAGTCATAAATCACCCGCACTGCGGCGGAATTCGCACCGCGGTCAGCGGGTTAAAGAAAGTGTCAAGAGATGGGCCAGTGTATTGTCCCAATAACAGATTGAAACTTAGACCCAGGATTTCCTTGTTATCATGTTCCTCTAATGCCGCGTCTAATTATTAGCAATAATGATAGGCACTCTTTGATCAATATATTGCAATCTGTGATCTTCAATCTTAAAGCTCTGATGTGTTTTGCAAGTGAGCGCCACACATGAGATATCCATTTAAATTACCCAAGTGGACTGCGTCCCCATTGACTACTTAGTGGAAATATAGGTAATGTTTCCCTGGGGCCATTGGGTTCTGCTGTAAGTTTGCTTTACAAAAATCAATAGAGTTTATTGCTTCTCCAGGAGAGGACAACAGATAGTGATTACTGAAAATGTTTAAACTTGTAGTTCTTAATTAGCAGTATAAAACACACACTATACAATATCTATTCAACAAACTCACATAGCCTGCTTCTATCCCCTGGGACTTGTCTAACTACACAATAATGTGATTGCACCATATTACATACTGGGAGATTGTTTGGCCTAAATAACAAAGCATTTTGCCTATCTGCCACAATTGCAATTCATGTACCACCCTAATTTTTTTAAAGTCTAATAAATATGTAAAGGGAATTAAACAAGGATGTGTTGGCCACAGAACTGCCAACAAGTGTCTGAATTCGATGAAGGCCTTTAACTTTGGCCAATCACACATTGGTAGGACTGCATTTATGTAAATTAATCTTTTGGTATTTGTTGTCTGAGCTGTTACTTAAATAGTCATCATATTAATAAAACCATCTTGTAGTGTTTCAATGCTACCAAACTACAATATTAAGTACTTTGTAAATAGACTATGTGTATCTATGTGAGCCGCGGGTGCATTAAAAGGCGCATTTTGGAAAATAAAACATTTCAATAAATCTAAGACACTTTGACATATCAAATCTTTTAATGCAGTTTGTACTCGTTTGTATTTTGCTTGTGCAACATACTGTTGTTTTGCAGTTCAAATGCAAAATTTCATTCTGCTGCAAGGCCTGTCTCTGATGCCAGTATAAAAGAAAAGTCCCACTCTGGTGGATCATCAAGAGAAAGAAGAATAGCAGAAACATTTGGAAGTACCCTCACCTGGTGCTGGTATAGGTGAGACAAGCAATTTGGACTTTCTACATTAGTTAAATATATTGATGTAATGAGCTTCAGTCGAAGAAAGGCGATGGTAGAAGGACTCAACCTGGGGGCTGATGGCAACACATATCAATTGCACATAGATAGAGGGGAGGTCTGCTGGGGAGGTGAATGTACATATGAGCTTGTGTTAGAGAACACGAGCTGACATCTCTAGAGGGTTGGGGAGTAGTGGTTTTTACATGTTTTAGATTTATGTGGATAATATCATGTTTGGACATTAAACTGCTGTGTATGCACAATTGTGATGTGTAATAATAAAGGATACAAAGTTCCACAGAAGCCTTTTTTGCAGGTGATAAACCAATGCTTGATGAAGGAGGTTGAGCCTCCAATTCATTAAGATCATTCTTTCATGTGTGGACATTGTACCCAAGTGTCTGTCTTTCCTTTGTGTCTCTACCATGACCTCTCCTGCTGAATGTGGACATGTCAGTGTTGTTCACTAAGGATATTCCAGGTCGGTTGGGGACTGACCGTGGCCTGCAGGTTGGTGGTGTCCTGTTCATCTAATGTATCCTGTTTACCCATGGCACCTGTGTTTGAGTATTCTGTGGACAGGGCGCGACAGTCTGATTCCGTCATCCCATGGGAAGCTTCCTTGCATATGCTATTTACAAAACGAGATTTGTGCTTTGTAAAGTTTGGGACATATATATATATATATATATATTTAAAATTTTATTTTAAAGTTTTCATGGGAATAACAGTGTACAAATAGAAGTTACAATTCTAAGTCCCCCCTCCCGCCAATCTGACTTTGTTCACATCACTGTATTGTCAATCGCGCAACTTCCTTCACTCAGGTATATACACAGCCATTTAGCCAACAACCCATAGCTGGGCAGGCGGCGCTTGAAAATATATACTAATGTATGCATCAACATAATACACAGTTCTTCCCAATCAAAAGAGAAAATAGACATGGCACTTGATATCAAGATAAGATCGTTTCTCAGGGTCCCCGAGAGGTTGCCCTCCGCCCTGAACATTCACAGTGACCCTATGACTCTTCTGCCGAGCGAGCGGCCCCTTTATTAGCCAGGTATGTCTGGCACAGCCCCCAGAAGTTTTTAGGTCTGCTAGTGGGGGGCAGGTGTTCACATTAGTTCTCCGACTGCGTGCAGCAATACAACATATCATGCGTCCAACGCTTGGGTCCTCTCATCCAATAGCATGCAACAACCCTCCGGGCTAATAGCAGGCCCATGCCCACCAATCTCCGCGCCGCCCTAGGGAGTTCTTTGGTATATCCTAGTAATGCTACCAAGGGGTCAGGCGTGAGGTCAATCTCTGCTATGTTACTAATATTGGCAAAGACCTTTTCCCAGAAGTCCCCAGACACCAGGGCATTGCCATGCGAGGTGTAGAAAGCCTGCATCAGGGGCATGGCACCTCTCACAGTTCGCAGTATTTCGTAGGCCATACCTGCATAGTCTTGCCGGAGTGTAGTATACCGTGTTAAGGACCTTAAAGTGTACCAGTCTATGTCGGCCATTGAGGGAGAGTTTCCTAGTGTTAGTGCAGCAGTATCACCACATATCGTCATCAAGAACAGTTTGCGGGTCAGTCTGCCATGCCAGTCGTGCCTTAGTGTATGTGTGCCCTTTGTGTGCCTGAGATAATTTGTACAGGTTGGACAATAGTTTTTGGGGAGAATCGGCCTTGATGACGTTAGTGAGTTCCAGAACTTCTGGAGGCTCCACCATGTCTACACCCAATAAGTCGGATAGAGCGCAATGAACTCTATGAAACTAGAAACGTGTCAGAAGCGGCGGCGCCTCGCACTCGCCCGCAACCTGCTCCCAAGTCTTGGCCACCCCATCGCTGAACAAGTCTCCTGCGACTTTGATGTTCAGTTTCTACAATGCAAGAATCACCCCTTTCTCCTGGAGAGGGGGCAGCCACCGGGCCCAGTCCACCGGCATCACAGGGGAGTATAGTAGAGCACCATCTTGTGCCTGCAGAAGGCTGTGCCAGGCGTGGTTCGTGGCCGTGATTGAGTCCAGTACTCCAGTCCTACGATCTGTCGGCTGGAAGATCGTACGCGGAAGCGAGAGAGGGCTGGCGAAGAGTGTTTCCATGCGCACATGTGGAATGTCGCGGTCTCCATGTATCCAGGTGTGCAGATGAGCAGCCTGTGCAACTCTGTAATATAAGTCTAGGTCCGGAGTACTAAGCCCCCCATGGCGTAGGGCAACGTGAGTAGCATCCATTTGGCTCGTGGTTGTCCACCTGCCCAGGTTAGTTTAATCATTAATTGTTGTAGTCGTAGGAAAAAAGATTTGGGGAGGACTATCGGAATAGTCATAAATAGAAATAAAAATCTGGGTAGCACAACCATTTTCATTATGGATATTCGTCTCATTAGGGAGAGTGGGAGCTTACACCAGGCCGCAAAGTCGTCTTCCAGTCTGCTAAAGGCAGTGCCGTAGTTAGCTCTAAATAGGATCTCTGCATCGGTGTGTAGTTGGACCCCCAAGTACCTGACCGTGTCGGTGGTCCACTGTAGTGGATACTCCATAGTTGTGTGCTGCGTAACAGGAGTCAAGGGGAAGGCTAGTGACTTTGACCAATTGACCTTCAAGCCCGATAGCGCACCAAATCGGACCACCTCTCTAAGTATCGAGGATAGGTTACTTTCCGGGTCTCAGACGTACAGTAGGGTGTCGTCTGCGTACATTGACACTACAATCTTGTATACTGGAAAACCCATGCCCTCGTTCCCGTGGTACTCTCGAAGGGAGCATGCTAGTGGTTCTGCCACCGGGCATATAGAAGGGGCAAAAGAGGGCACCCCTGCCTGGTGCCTCTACTGATGGGAAAGGAGTCAGTGACCAGGTCGCCCATTCGGAGCCGAGCCCCGCGGCTGATTGTATAGTGCTCCTACCATCTGCAGGTAATGCTGTCCTAGGCCCATACGTTGCAGCACCGATCGCATAAAAGGCCACTCTACTGAGTCGAAGGCCTTTTCCATATCAAGGAATACTGCTAGTGCCTTCCTGTCATGTCGCACATGTTGTATCGGGCCCAATACCGTCCGGATGTTGTATACCAGGTTCCTGCTAGGGATAAATCCGGCCTGTTCTGGAGCTATCAGCTTTGGTGCAAGGAGCGCCAGTCGGGTGGCCAATACCTTAGCGAATAGTTTAGCATCGACATTCAGCAGAGATAGAGGCCTGTATGAGCTACACTCATCCCAGGGTTTGCCTGGTTTCAGTATAGTGACCAGGAGCGCCTCCCTCATGGATTGGGGCATGCTACCCTCCACGCAAATATTGTCAAAGAGAGCCGATAGGTGGGGGAGCAGTTGGTCTTTAAAAGCTGTGTAGAAGCCCAGAGCGCTGCCTGACTTCATACTGGACAACGCCTCCAGCATTTCGTCTTTTTCTATAGGGAGCATAAAGAATTCCCTATGCATGTTGGTCAGTGTGGGAATTTCAATGTGGCCGAGGTAGTCATTTATGTCATCCTCGCCTAACCACAGAGGTGAAGCGTCTCCCGCGAAGCGGGAGGCGCGAGTAGTTTTAAAGCCCCGGTGAGAGGGGGGCGGAGCTTCGGTAGCGGTGTTGGCCCTGCGGTCTCCTGGGTCTCAGAGTCCTGCAAAAGTTTGTTTAACTGCCCCCAAACGTTGCGCCTAACCACAGAGGCGAAGTGTCTCCCGCGAAGCGGGAGGCGCAAGTAGTTTTTAAAGCCCCGATGAGAGGGGGGCGGAGCTTCGGTAGCGGTGTTGGCCCTGAGGTCTCCTGGGCCTCAGAGTCCTGCACATTCCCTCCCCAAAATGACTCCACCCACCACCCACAGCAGACCAACCCCAACACGGCCTTGCATGGTAGAACCCCTTCCTCCCCCCTCCCAACCCTGTTAGCTAACTAGAAATCCCCCGAAGGGGCTAAAGGTGCATACAGCGCGGGGCCAAGGTAGCCAGGCAGTCAGTAAGTTAACTGAGTACAGTACTAGCCTGAGACCCGGCCCGTAGACCACCGCGTAGCATCTTTGCTTCGGCTAACAGAAACAGTCTAGCACCAATTAACCTGTGGTCCACGCAGGCCAGGAGTGTACATTACGAGCAGCCTCCCCTACATATACCTCTTGCACTTAACACAATCTCAATAAACATATTAGCTATAAACCCAATAGGCTGGATTCACACATAACGTGTGTAACTGAATAATCTCACCTACAATCAGTTCAAACCGTTAACCTGTTCTCGATCCGAGCCTGACACAGTTCTGGTGATCGAGGTAGGTAAGCCCATCTCGAACCGCAACTAGTTCGTTGTCGGGCCATGTCAGTCCTGTTCGTCGAGCTGACTCAGATTCCCCTCGCCTTCCGCCTGGCTGCCGGTGTCCTGCCGATGTTCTTTGGACCACACCTTCAGGGCCTGCTGCAGAGTTTTAGGGTCCATGAAAGTATGGTAGTGACCTTGCCGGTTAATTCTCAGTTTTGCAGGGTACAGCATGGCATAATCGAGCCCAAGATCACAAAGTAGTTTCTTGTATGGGGCGAAATGCCTGCGCTCCTCCTGCATTTTGGCTTTTAAAAACTACTCGCGCATCCCGCTTCGCCTCTGTAGTTAGGAGCAACGTTTGGGGGCAGTTAAACAAACTTTTGCAGGACTCTGAGGCCCAGGAGACCGCAGGGCCAACACCGCTACCGAAGCTCCTTCCCCCTCTCACCGGGGCTTTAAAAACTACTCGCGCATCCCGCTTCGCCTCTGTAGTTAGGAGCAACGTTTGGGGGCAGTTAAACAAACTTTTGCAGGACTCTGAAGCCCAGGAGACCGCAGGGCCAACACCTCTACCGAAGCTCCGCCCCCATATCGTCATATCCTTAAAGGTAACATCCTTTTCCCGCCCCGCAGGACGCACGCGGGCGGCGCACGGCTAAGCCCGGGCAAAGGGCGGGACCTCTTAGGCCCTCAGAGGCCAGAGGAGGCCGGGCTGGGCCACGGACTTTGGGCCTGCATTCAAGGACTTGTTTACCCAAGTGAGACTTTCATTGTATTTCACTTGTTAACGGTTAAAGTGCATTTGAAGCTTGTTGTCTTGTCCTATATTCGGACAATGTCCAAAGTAAATAAAGATAGGTCTGCACCTGGATTAGGTACTATGGATAATTATCTGGTAAAAAAGGTAACTCAAATTAACAGTGAACGTAGGGCCTCATTAGGTCATGGGAGTAACCGGGTGCCGGATGATGATGTTATGCCGTCCCTAGCTGTAGACTTAGCCATAGATGATATACCTGAAGAGAGCAATAGGTCTGTTATGGCTATTGAAGCTCAGGTTCAGGTTGATTTCGAGGAAAATGTATCCCACATATCTACTGAGGCAACTGAGCAGCCTTTGCCCCCCCCCCCCCTTCTCCTAGACCAGTGAGATCACGTAGAAAGCCACTGACTAAACGCGGGGGGTGAAGCAAGGAAAGAAAAGAGCCGATATAGTGCACCCAGCGCCAACTAGCCATGCCAGAGAATCTGATTTACATGTGGGGAATAATGTAGCGGCCACAAACATTAATCTGGAGCAATTTGCTCTATTGATTAGTACCCTTGAAGAAAAACTAGAGGCAAAGATTGAAGAGTTAATGAAACCCCTGACAGCTAAATTGGATAGTGTGGCCCTAGAAGTTAATAGATTAGGTGTATTGATAACAACACACCTATCTTCTACCTCAGCCGTAAAACCTAAGACTGTGGATAAGGGTCATAATAGAGATGGGCAGGGCACTTGTAGAATGCCTTTACAGCAGAATAGTCAGAAAATGGGTGTAACTGAATCCGCACCATCTGGTTCTACACTCTCAACCGGTCAGAATACCCAGCCTATACTAGTTCCTGAGGGTAACCCAAATATTAGACAAGTAAAGAAAAGCCGCTACATTAACCTTCCTCCTGATTGTGCACCTTATGTGGCTGTTTTAACAAATGTTCCGCCCATTGATCCTCATTTAGCTCAGCCACATGAGGAATCCCATGATTCATTAAAAAATAAAACGGTATCATGGTTGAACAATAAATGTGGCTTCCCAATTGCATACTCTGACCAAGTGTTGTCAACTCGAAGGGTTAACTGGATTGGCCCGTCTACAAAAACATCTAGTGGGGACTGTATTGTAGTTAATTTCAAACACCCCCAACACGTGGCTACAGTTCTATGAAGAGCAGCCTCTTTAGTTTACAATGTGAACAGTGTGTGTGTACGTCCCCTTGGGTACTTTTATACCCATCTAATTAAAGCCCCTCCTAAACGCGGGAAAACGGGTCCATTTATCCCTTTCCAGCCTCCGGTTCCTGAAGCAGCATATCGGTACAATGTTGATAGTCATGGTATGAATGGGTTCAATGTTGTAACGCAGAACAGATTTGATTCACTCTCTGGCCTGGAGGCGTGCGATTGACGTGAGGAATCTGATTTACAAGTAACAGAGACACTGGATGAAATGGGACATGAGGAAAGCACACGGGCAAAATTAAGTGGAAATAATGTAATTTCTTGGAACATTGCAGGATTGGGTGCCAAGATGGAGGATTGTAATTGGATTATGTACATCAAGCAGTTTCAAGTTATCTGTTTGCAGGAGACTTGGTCAGTTGAATGTAACCATTTTTTTGGAACGTTACAAAGCATTTTATGTTCCTGCAATAGCAACAACTAGGGGAAGAGCAAAGGGGGGAATGGTCACGTTCATCTCTCTTGCGTTATCGTGATAAATTCGCAGAGCTATTACAAACAATTCTGGTATTATCAGTCTAATTTTAACGGAAGATAACTGTATGTCTGGTTTGGTCAATTTTTATAATGCTGTCAATCTATGCTCAGTTAATAGTGAGATATCCGCGCTGAATGTTTTTATTAGAAATTCAATGAGGGATTGTATCCACAACCTTATGATATTGGGTGATTTTAATGTTCATCCTTGTGGGGATCTTCTTCTGAAAAGTATCTCGGATTTGCATTGTCCGCGCTTAGAGGGTATGCATTTGGAACATACGACAGAGGGGGAACTTTTTAACGATCTTCTTAATGACTTAGATCTAACACCGACCATGGCATTGACGGACCCTACAAAGTGCTTTGAGATTCCATCTTTTAAGTGGCATGGTAGGGGAACTTTTATTGATTATGTACTAATAACATCCCCAATGCAGTCCTTTGTGGATTCCTTTGCCATTGAACATAGTGAATTCAGTGATCATAATTCACTCACTGTCCACTTGAGGGGTCCCTAGACAGCTAATGCTGGCCCAAATCTCATCTCCGGTAGGGTAAGCACAACTGATGGGAGACGTCGTCTTAAATGGTCTAAAGTTACCCTAAGATTTGTTGTATACAGATATTAAAACCATCTGCGCTGATGAAATCCTGGCATGTACACAAGAAGGCCCACAACCGAGGAAGGTTCTTGAAGCCTTCCAAAGTTTGTCGGCCAAGGTAACACAGCTATTGTCGGTCCCAGCAAAGAAATTTGAATCTGTGGGACCAAAGTGGTTTAATCGAGATTGCTCTAAAGCAGCCTGAAATTTAAGGTTGGCACTAGCAGCTAAACCGAGAATAAAGGAGACAGTTCAACTGTGTCGTAAATACTATGAATCCACTATTACCAAACACAAGGAATTCCTAAGAGAGGAGGCATGGAGAGAGATTCTTGACCCTTCCATTTTGCGGTGTTGCTCTAGATTCTTGGCGATAATGAAGAAACCTTTCCTGGTCCAGGTACCGGGTGATGGCCTGGAATGATACATATTGAAGGAAGAGTGGGAACAACACTTTAAGCAATTATATTGTAGCCCGGTGGATGAAAGGCCTATTTCCGCTCCGAGTGTTAATGGTCAGCTGATTAGTTTTTCTAGGGGTGAGGTTATCGAGGGTATTGAGGGACTAACAGCTGGGAAAGCTCCTGGTCCCGATGGGATTGCTCCTGATCTATTTAAATCTGAGCCAAGTTTTTGGGCACCTATTTTAGAGTCCGTTTTTAATGCTGCATCAAAATATGGTTGTCCACAATCATGGGAGGTCTCTACGATTGTCCTGGTCTTTAAGGAAGGGGACAAAAGTAGGCCACATTGTTATAGGCCTATTTCCTTAATAGACTCCATGGTTCAAATCATAGGAAGAGTCGTACTGCAGAGACTTTCTGATTGGACGTCGGAAAATAATATCATGTCCATCAGTCAGTATGGGTTCTGTAGTGGTCGATCTACAGTGACGCAGTGTCTTAACCTTTTTCTAATACTTAGCAAGTAGACTGTGGTTCAAAGGGGCACCATCCACCTCGCCTTCATGGACTTGTCCTCAACCTTCGACTGTGTAAACAGGGGAAGGCTCTGGCAGTCCATGAGAGTGAAGGGTGTAGATAGTGGAATTGTCAACTTCCTGGCCGATTTGCATAGCAATACTAGAGCAAATGTGAGCTACTCCCAAGATCTGAGCACAACAAATAATTTTGACATCAGGAAGGGTCTTCGCCAAGGGTGTATCTTGGCCCCCTTCCTTTTTAATTTCTATATTAATGACCTTGATAGTGCGTTGCAGGATGTACAGGCTGACTGCCCTAGAGTTGGCAGGCGGGGATTCCTGTACTTTTATATGCAGATGATGCGGTTTTAATTTCCAGAACTGAGATGGGCCTTCAGGCTTTATTAAATGCTTTTAAACTGTTCATGACGGATAGAGACCTTATGGTCAACAACTCAAAATCATTCGTCATGCAAGTTGGCCAACAACCAAGCAGGAACTTTTCCTTTAAACTTGATGATGAAGTGATTCCTATAACAAAGACATTTTCGTATCTTGGGGTCCTTTTTGACTCTAAGCTTAATTGGGGTCCTCATCTTACAAAAAAGAAAGGGGAATTGGTCAGGGTTAATGCCTCCATTTTCAATTTTGCATCAAAACTGGGTAAAAAAACCTACCAGTGCCATGTTGAAACTTTATAATGCAAAAGCGGTAGCAACTGCTACTTATGGTAGTGAAATTTGGGGGTACATTGCCGGTGAGCAGCTTCAGATTGTTGAAAACTTTTTCCTGAAGCGTATCTTGTGCGTTCCTGCAGGCACACCTAATCTCCCAGTGCATGAAGAGTTAGGGATGCAATATCTAAGTGACACTTTTTCTTTACGCCCATTGACCTGTTGGCTAAAACTGTGGTTAAATCAGGATATACCATTGACACATCTGATTTTGAATGATTATATGACCCAGGACAAGGCAATGGGCTCCCCTTGGTTAAAATATGTGAAATCCAGCTTTGCTAGTCTTGGACGCTCGGAATTGTTTGAACACCCGAGTAAGATTGTTAAGGGCGATCTGGAGGTAATTAAACGGGACTTCCTCGTGGAAGACCCAGAGGGAAGAAGCGGAACTCCAGAAACAAAGCGTGAGAAAATTTGTCATATTGAAAACGTGTGAAACTGCAGAGCCGTATTTGTTGGGCTCACTGACCAGCATGAAAAGTTCCTGTTAACAAGGTTCCGGTTAAATCTTTTCCATCATCTGCTGATTAGACCAAAAACTGATGTTTTTAATAAACTGGCGGTATTTGCAAACAAAACAGGTGACGGACCGAATGTGGATCAATGTCACACATTCACCCCAGTCCAAAGATCTGGGCCCAAATCCATCGTTTTTTTGCACTCCACGCCACCCTGGGTTAGACAATGGCGATATGCAAATCAGCCCTGACCCTGTGCCCCATGGGAACAGTCCAGTCCGAACTACAAAAGCCATGTCCTTCCCAGAACGGAATCAAGAATCCGAGGACAGGACCGGTTTCGAGGTAACACCTCTCATCAGCCCGGCTAGCTTGACTCCAGTGGTGTGGAGTGCCTGGGACCCACGTCTGAGCATCCCCAGCGCACTTATGGCGGTATTTGCAAACAAAACAGGTGATGGACCGAATGTGGATCAATGTCACACATTCACCCCAGTCCAAAGATCTGGGCCCAAATCCATCGTTTTTTTGCACTCCACACCACCCTGGGTTAGACAATGGCGATATGCAAATCAGCCCTGACCCTGTGCCCCAAGGACATGGCTTTTGTAGTTTGGACTGGACTGTTCCCATGGGGCACAGGGTCAGAGCTGATTTGCATATCGCCATTGTCTAACCCAGGGTGGTGTGGAGTGCAAAAAAACGATGGATTTGGGCCCAGATCTTTGGACTGGGGTGAGTGTGTGACATTGATCCACATTCGGTCCATCACCTGTTTTGTTTGCAAATTCCGCCCTAAGTGCGCTGGGGATGCCCAGACGTGGGTCCCAGGCACTCCACACCACTGGAGTCAAGCTAGCTGGGCTGATGAGAGGTGTTACCTCGAAACCGGTCCGGTCCTCGGATGCTTGATTCCGTTCTGGGAAGGACATGGCTTTTGTAGTTCGGACTGGACTGTTCCCATGGGGCACAGGGTCAGAGCTGATTTGCATATCGCCATTGTCTAACCCAGGGTGGTGTGGAGTGCAAAAAAACAATGGATTTGGGCCCAGATCTTTGGATTGGGGTGAGTGTGTGACATTGATCCACATTCGGTCCATCACCTGTTTTGTTTTTAATAAACTGGCAGCACCCTGTGGCTGCGACGGAAAGTCTCCACAGGATATGCTGCATTTTATATTTTTATGTAGATTTTATGAATATCCACGCAAGCGCTATCTGGTAAATCTTTTAAAAAAACGTAATTTTATCCAGATAAAACCGGCATTAATGTATTTACAACTTTTGCAATGGTTTTCTGAGATGAATGCACTTGTCACTTTGTTCTCGCTGTAAAGATGATACTGTACTTTATAACTTATGGCACTTTATGAAATGTGTTTACAATGTATGTGTTTTAATTGTTTTAATGCATATGTACTTTTATGGTTTTTGTAAAACCGAAATAAAGTCTTTTTTGATTTGATTTGATTTGATTTGGCTGTAAAGTCTGGATACAGGGAGATGTCAGATCCCTCGTATTGCAGGTTCTTCTTGTCGCGGGCTAGTCGGAGGGCCGTGTCCCTATCCCTGTAATTTAAGAGCTTGGCAATATTGGGCCGTGGAGGGGCTCACAATGAACATTGGGGAGAAGGCATTTTCTCCCAGTAGTGTGACCAGGAGTTTCTCGAACTTTTCCATGTTGCCCGTTGGCGTCGTCTCCGAAACCCCCGTGATTCGTATGTTGGAGCGTCTCGAGCAGGCCTCTAAATCCTCCGCCTTATCCTGTATGCCTTGCAGTAGCTTGCTTATTTTCTTGTGATCATTGTCAAGTTCCGTTTGGGCCTCCTCTACCTCTGTTAGGCGTCGCTCTGACATGTCCAGACGCTCCGCATGTTTGTCTACGCGCTCCACCATGCGGTCCATTCGGTAAGTGAGGGCATCTATTTTAGTGCCTATAGAGGCCATACTGTCTTGCAGACCCTTCTCCATCGATAATAGCAAGGTTTTGATATCTGAGTAGACCGAGTTCTCTGCACTGCCCGCTTGGTGTCAGAAGCTTCTCTCTGCACATGACAGAGGAGGAACACAGGGTATAGGCGAGATCTGTATGAGGAGAAGGGTTTACAGAGGGTCAGAACTACCTTCCCAACTAGTGAGGACCAAATCCCGATTTACAATCTTTCTCGATATAACTTGACCAGAAGAGAAGAAACCTTATTAAGTAAGGATTTGTCATTTGTATCCGTGCCTCTGCAAGACCCTGTGGATACCAAAACAGAAGCCCTACAATTTCTCTGCAAGGTGAGTCTGAAATAATTATTTTCTTATACTGATTCACTAACATAGGATAATTTTACAGGCCTTAGAAATAAATCCAGCTTCTCCCCAATCATGCCTCCCAAGTGACCTCATCTGGAGAAGTAGTCCTTAAAGAAATAGATGATTTGAACAACAAAAACATTAGCTTAATTAATATTTGCAATGGATCGGAGACAATAGCCCTGCAGCAACACTGAGAAACAATTTGTCATCAAACCAGCTGACAAAGGGGGAGGAATCGTGGTACTGAAAAGTGAAGCCCACGACCAGGAAATGTTAAGACAATTGAACAACCAAACACGTTATCGCCGGATCAAGAGACCCAACTTTTAGTCTGTCTTGAAGAATCGGGGAGACTACAAAAAAAAATATGAATGAAGACTGCCTATTTCCTCACTAAAAAAAGACCCCTGCATGCCATTGGTTTATACCTCCCCCTAAATACACAAAAGTATGGACACCCCCCTTGTTTGACAGATCATTTCTGCCTGCGGGTCCTTAATTGAATCCCTAGCACACTATGTTGACGTGTTTCTTAAACCTTCATTCTAGGCAACCGACACGTATGTTAGGGACTCCATAGATTTAATCAGTAAAATAGAGGGAATGGAGTTCAGTGAAGAAATCACTATTTTAACAATCCCTGATATGGTCACTATACCCAAACATCCTACAAGTGGAAGCTATTGCTTAGGGGAGAGGATGTGGCCTCACGGCTAGAGCTGCCGACTTTGGAGTATTGGGAGCATAAGTGTCGGCTCAGCATCCTTTGATTCTGGCCAAATCCCTTAATCTCCCCCTGCCTACCAAAAAATGAATGTGTCCTTGTGTAACTTAACTGGTGCTCATGTAAAGTGCTCCAATACCTTTGTGTCGAGTTTGCGCTATATAAATCTGCAAAAACAAATTTGCAGTAGTCGGTGTAGTGATGGAATCGAGAGTACTACCCCACTAGGTACCCACTGAAGGTTTGTTGGATTTGACCTCCATTTTCCTACAAAACATTTTTTGTTCTTTCAAGAATGAGCTTTATTTACAAGTAAAAAGCATAGCGATGGGCTGCACTTTGTCCAAGAAGTGGTGAAATGGATGTATGGCATGGCAACCCCTTTTAATGAAATGAATGAAATGAAAATGAAATGAAATGAAATGAAATTAAATGAAATGAAAATCGTTTTTATTGAGCGCTAACAGCTGCCCTGAGGCGTCCAGGCGCTAAAACTACCATCAGTGCTCTGAACAAAAGATTCCATCAAAGCGTTGTTTTTGGCTCATTGATGACATTCTCATCATTTGGGAAGGATATTTGGCAACAGTATAAAATGTTCACAAATGGTTAAATCGTCGTACTCAGGACTTGACGTTTAGAGTGACCCATGCTAAGAATAAAATGCATTTTCTTGATCTATCCATTGAAATAAGTGAGGGTACTATTTGGGTCAGTCTCTATACCACAATTCCAGATTCAATTTTACTAGTGGTGTCCCAGTTCGCTGAAAGAAAACCTGCCCTGTGGTAATTTCCTCAGAATCAGGACAAACTGTACTTACAGGAAAGACTCCTTCCATAAAGCAGACATTTTATGTACCACACTGAGTGAGACAGGGTATCCCAGGTAACGGATTAGAGCTTCCCTTAAATGAGCATGGTATATCCAGTGTGAACCCATATTGGTACTAAAAGACAAAGTGACAACAAACCCTTTTACATGCACTAACGTACAATCCGAAAGCACATAAAATTAAGCGCATAATTGAAAAAACTGGAAGTTGCTTTCGAATCTTAAAAT
Organism: Lissotriton vulgaris; assembly: GCF_964263255.1. NCBI lineage: Eukaryota > Metazoa > Chordata > Amphibia > Caudata > Salamandridae > Lissotriton > Lissotriton vulgaris. The sequence continues at coordinate 83,909 of NW_028246160.1, read as the reverse complement.
CCCTAAACCCCTTTTTCTTTCAAAAGAGGGAACAAAATGGAAAACATTATCTGGTAAGAGCACCTAGAGGCATATTATCAAGGGGGGTTATCTCCGCTTTTTTGGATTTAAAAGCCAAGAAAGCGGAGATAAAATTATCTCCCTATTACCTAGCTGTCGCTAACACCAGTTAGCGACAGCTAGTAGGAGATAGCGACCATCTTGGGGCCCACTTTGCATGTCAGTGATATTTATCACTAATGACATGCAAAGTGGGCGTGCCAAGATGTTAGCAACTGGAAACAGTCGCTAACATCGCTATCTCCTATTACCATCTTTTGGAGATATTCGCGCTAAGCGCGATTATCTCCAAAAGCTAACACCTGCCCTGAGCAGTTCTTAGCCATGTTATCCAATGGGAGGTGGATAACATGACTAAGAGCATTAGCTCGGTAATGCATGAATATCGCTGACTTTTCAGCGATATTCATGCATTGCGGACGATTTTTATCGCATTTGCGATAAACCTTGGTAATACCAAGGTTTATCTGCGATAAAAATCGCTGCAGCTCAGCGATAAAATTTTGTCTCATTACCAAGCAATAGCGATAATTATCGCTATTGCTTGGTAATATGCCCCATAGACCTTCTGATGGGCCATAAGAGATACTGGCCATGCTTGGGTTACCCTCTATAGCGGGCCACTTCAGGTGCCAAAATTGTGCAGCATGTACATTTACCACTCACTGCAAAAGTGTGACCTTACCTGGCATTAAAGTGAATCAGGCCACATTTTCCAACTGCAACCCTAAAAATAAAATTCTCTACATCAAATGCCCATGTGAAAAAAATATATATTGGCCAAACCACACAAGTGGTAAAGTCATGAATTCTACAAACATCGCTCAATAATAAGATTCTGCAGACATTGAGTTGATACCTAACAATCAATCAAACACTCTGAAAATAATTTTTTGGGTCAATTTTGTTTTTTGCACAACACAATTCTAATTGTTATCCTATGGCAACTACACTACCAAAGAGGGAAGCCAGGGTGATTGTTCAATCCAATACTAGCTGCATGAAATTTCTCAATCTTGAAGAAATATGGGCATTGATATAATAGTTGTTATCGGTCATTGCGAGCTAGAGTCCAGCATACATCTGTGTGGGCGTACTAGAGTAATATCCCACCCTCACCCTCAGCAAGAGCATGAACTATATTTTTTTAAAGAAATATTTCATTGGTTTCATCAAAAGGAATAAGTTGACACAAGCGGGTACCAAACCTCTGCCCACAGTCCATCACGTCACGTAACATCACAATGACGATAAGTTCAGCATACATCTGTACGGGCACACTAGAGTACTATCCCACCCTCACCCTTTCCTAGCCACCCAACTCGCACCACAAACATACTACAATCAGTTCATGCATCAGGAGTGTCCGCAGATCCCTCATCTTCTGACGTGGAGGCAGAATGTTCCCCACCAGGATGTATGAACTGATCCAATAGTCCCACCCAGACCTGTGTCATCCTGGGCCCCCTCGTCATGCCTACACCTCCTCAAACGAACCCCCTCAGCCATAGCGCTTTCATCCACATCCGCCATCCACCGTTCTTCACTCGGTCCAGTCTGCGACATCCAAGTACTCGCAACCCATTTCTTGGCCAATAACAACATCAATTGCAGGAAGTTAAAGGCCATTTTCTGGCCCTTAGTTGAAGGACGTATGCCAACAAGCAAACCAGAGGGTCCACAACGACAGGGATCCGCACCACGGTCCTCACAATTCACCACATTCCCCCAGTAGTCATACAACTCAGGACAGAACCAAGTCAATGGTAGGAAGGAGCCGTCCGGTGTGACATCTGTGAGATGAATCAGTCTTACCAGGATCTATTCTATGCATTCATATCGGTGTGAAATATGTACGATGAAGGAAATGAAAATGTAGGAGTTTGAGTCGTGGTTTACTCGACATCTTCACCAGTGCACACATCTGGCGCCACGCGACATCATCAATCGGCCCTAGACTGGTTCCTCCTACAGTCTGCCGTCTATGCCTATATCAAGTGGCTGCCACACCGAATTCCAACAGACTGAAGAACCGGGTTTTAGAACCCAGCGGCGCCAGGGATAACGCCCGATGTCTTCGAGTTCCCCTGCCTCGGCAAACAGAGACACGGTACACTGCTTGATGACGTCAAAGACCAAAGTTTATTGGCTGCAACCAGGAACAGAGGTCTACGAAGCACAACCGGGTGGTTCGCTAGAGACTGCACAAATTCAATGAGCAAAGCATGGTCTTTTATGCCAAAAATCACATTCCAGGCTAGCATCAATTACGTACAAATTAACCAATCACAGAATGACATTTCAAAAGTAGCGCATGACGACAATCCCACTTTCCGTTGTCCAGCCCACCAGAAATGACCAAGCACATTACAATATCCTGTTCAATCAGGCCGGACAAACCCATCGTAAAACCTCAACCCAAAGCAGCGATTAGGCCATAAAGGAAGGAGCAGAAACAGATGAGAGGCAGGATAGAAAGGTGGGTGCAGTGTACTGTAAACGCAGCAATGTCCTGCTCTTTGATTTTTGTCTGACCAGCTGCTTAACAAGGAACTGGCTCAGCGAGGTCAGCCTCGGGCAAGGGAGTCAGTTCGGTCAGGTCACTCAAGAGTCAGCTAAGGTGTACGTGTCCCAAAGATTCGCTCGGCCATAGTCATCGGCCTATGTGAGGGCAACCACACAAAAATGGCTGCCGTACACAAAATGGAACCCGAGGGTTCAAACGAAATACCTGAATACATAGTGTTCTCATTGATCGATTATGATGAAAACACTCGTACATACCACACTCGTGATTTGCGGTCCGCTGATACCAAAATCGTCTATTTCCGACGATCTTATTGAACAGGTTTAGGACCTACGAACCACGGACCCTCAAATTACGGAACCACAAGACATAAACGTAAATGAGGTAGTCGGGAACCTAGGAAATGTGGGCCATATATCTTGCACGATATTCACATGCTGCAAAAAATTGGCCTGGCCCTACTTTGAAGCACTCCTGTGCTGCCTTGAAAGCAATAGGCTCCCCATCAGGGAACAGGGCCCCCAAGACCTCACAACCACCCACCCTCCAGGCAGTCAAGTCCACAGAAGCCCAAATACTCTAAGGGCAGGGAGATCCCAGAAGACCAAGTCATGAGCAAATGGTGCTCTGCCCAGATCACTTTAAAAAGTACGCTCCCACAGAGAAGCAGTGCGTCTGACTAAATAAGAGACATTCTCTACATCACTTCCCCCTCCTCCAAGAGCTGTGGTAGGGTGTATCACCCACAGAAAGCTTCCAACAATGATTTGTCCCAGGTCCCATTCTCCACCAGCCAATGCGCCACGTGTTGAATTTGGGAAGCCAAATAGTATTGATCTAGATCAGGTAGCGCCAGACCACCCGCCTCCAATGGCAACCTCAAATGGACCCTAGCCACTCTACCTCGCCTCTCCCACCCAGATCAGAGCAGTCAGAAGAGAGTTCCGTCTGCAAAAAACAGCCCAGGACAGCACGTCAAAAGAGTGCTGGGCACCATAAAGGCACAGGGACAAAAACACTATCTTTGCGACAACCACACAGCCCATGAGAGACAGTGGACACCCCCAGATAGCAGAAGGGGTCCAGCATCCACCGAAGAGGCACTAAGGGCAGTTCCGCCTCTCCGCAGGTAGCTAGCGATCCCAACGGGAACATAAGGGACTTGCCACGATTAAGGTGGAGGCCTGATATTTACTCAAACGTAGTTAGATACGACAACAGGATGGGTAGAGACCGTCGAGAAGATGATAGGTAAAAAAAGAGCATTGTACGCATAGAAGGACACCAAGTGGGTGACACCTCCACACCCCACAACAATCTCCCACTCTGCCAAACGCTGCTGGATCTGAAGCGCAAGTGGCTCTAGCACAATATCAGAGATGAGGGGGGACAAAGGACTCCCCTGCCGCATGCCTCTCTGGCCCCCTAGAGCACAGAGCACCACTGTCCCACCCATACCCGAGCAGTGGGATTTATATACAATAGACGTACCCAAAACAAGAAGTGGGGTCCAAATCCCATAGCCTCCCACACCTGCATAAGTTATTGCTACCTAAATGTATCGGAAGCTTTAGCTATGTCTATTGACACCACGACCAGCTCATCACGACCCTCCACCTCATGTAACACATGCAACAGGTTCATGGAGGTACTGCGACCAGGCAGAAATCCACATTGGTCTGCATGAATCGGGAGCATAACAACCAGGTGCAACCGAAGAGTCAGCACAAAGTATCTTTGTATCCGTATCATTGTAAGTGGCCTTTACGCCAAGGGTTCTGACGGGTGGCCCCATGGGCTTCAGCAGCAGGGGAATGCATCCCTCTCATAGATTCTGGAAGCAGCCTCCCTCTCAAGTCTCTAGGTACACCGCCAATAAATGATGCATAAGCACTGATGAAAAGGTCTGATAGAACTCGGTGTGGAAACCATCGCAACCCAACGCCTTGCCCCACCCCCCAGTAGTTGCTCTACAGCCGTGTGAATCTCCTCCAACATGAGGACTGCATTCAAGTCCTGTGCCTCCAGATCTCCCAGCCTCAGCAGTGACAATTACACCAGTAAGAACTCCACCAGTGCCTGCGAAGAAGAAGCAGGGTCATGGTATACCCGTTCCAAGTAGTTGTGCAATGTATCCACTATACCATCCTGTGTGTAAACCACCCAACCCTGAGAAATATGAAGGTGCAAAATGACAGTGTGTGGGGCATCTGGTTGAAGGAGCCAGGCAAGGGGGCACCCATATATGTTCCCCCCCAACCCCCCACCCCATGGAGAAGCTGGCGATAGGATCAAAGCGTGAATCGCACTAGGCTATCCCTGACCTTGGTGACTTTGCTGAAGAGTTGTAACTCATCCTGGCGCCCATCCCTGCTGTCCGGTCCCGTACGCTCGGGAGGCACCAGGGCATCCTCTTTCTAAATAAGCTTTGACTGCAACATACACCTTGTCCCATATGACAGACCAATACAGTGGCCTCGGAGCACCGCCTTCTTGGCCTCCCATTGGGTTGCCCGAGACTGCGTTGTGAACCCATTAAGGTAAAAAAAAGTCTTTCAAGACCCCAGATAGGATTTTCCTCTCCTCGGGATCCTGCAGTACCTCAGGGGAGAACCTCCATGTTCCCAGAGTCAGCCGAGCCCCACCCCTCCATGTAAAACCGGAGCATGATCTGACAAATAATGGATGAGATGAGAGACCTCAATAACATCAGGGCCCAGTGAAGCTAGCAAAAGAATGCGATCAAGCCGGCTACAAGTACCCTGTGTCAGTGAGTAGCAAGTATAATCCTAGGTCAAGGGGTGTTTAGCTCACCATACATCACAGATTCCCAAGTGTGCCATCGGCTCACCGAGGGCCGCAGTCAATCTAGGTGTAGTGCCGTGTCTCAGTGGGCACCTGTATAGTACCCTATCCAGCACACAATTAAATTACCCGTCCACAGTACTCGAGTATCAAGCACTGGTGCGATAATATCCTGCATTGTGAGATAGAATCACAAGTACACAAATCATGTAAATACTGCAGGGCCTTCCCCAGTCATGAACAGCTGAGTCCCAAAATACCTCCCACATCAAGCATCAAACCCATGCGGCCAGACACTTCCCCACTCCCCCCTCCCCCAACCCCCAAGCACAGAAAGGAAAGGAAAGGAAACATTCACTTCAACCTCTCAGGGTGGGACCGGAAATCAACATTCACTTCAACCCCTCAGGGTGGGACTGTGTCCTGCACAACATAATTATCTCGGGACTGTGCCTGCAGCGTTTGACCCTCCTGTACAGCCCCGCTCACTAGAGTCTTGGGAATCTGCAATGCATCAAGTTCAGCAGCATCCATCCTACCATCCTCATGGACCACGATGCAGCCATTTCCCCCGTTGGGGACCTAGAGCCGTCCCGCTAGTGAAGGCGCTCTCTCTGACCACATTCTCTTTGACCATGAAAGGGATCAGCATCACTGAACGCGCAAGCATGGCTAATATCCAACATGTCTGGCCAGGACCAAACATCCTCGGGGCTTTCAAAGAAATGGGAACTCCCTGAGGTGGTAACACAGAGTTTGGCTCGGTATAAAAGCATATACCTGAGGTTCATAGTGCTTAGTTTCCTTTTAACCTCAAGGCAAGACGTGTACTTTTCCTGCACCTTTTGGGTATGATCAAGATATATGGCTATTCTGCAATTTTCATACTGTGGAATCGGAGCCTCCCTAGCCATTGTCAGGATCGCATCCCTGTCATTGCAATTCAGGATCGCATCCCTGTCCCTGCAATTCAAGATCCGAACAATAAATGCCCTTGGAGGGGCGACTGGTGGCGGGACTGGTACCTAGGCCCTTTGAGCTCTTTCAATGATGAAAATGTAGGAAAGTCCTTCTGACACAGCACAGTTCTCACCCAGTTCTCCAGAAAACCCTCAGAAGATTGGCCTTCCACCCTCTCAGGGAAGCCCAGAAAGCGTACATTATTTCTTCTGGAACACCCTCAGCATCCTCCACTTTATGCTCCAGGGTGCTCAAGGCCATCTGCAACGGGACGACTTGCTTTTTGAGCTGCTTCACTTTAGTCTGTAAGGTAATAATGTTGGTCTCAGCATTCTCAACTTTGGCAGCCACGTTGTGTTGTGGAGGTCAGCTCTCAGGAGGTTAACCACTATGGATGCCCCTGCCATCTGTCCTGCCAAGGTCTCTCTCCTGCTGCTTCGGCATAGACCAATGCTCTGAACGAGTGAGTCTATGGGTGGCCTGAAAGGACGTAGTGTACTGCATAATAGTATTTCCCTGCTATTGGTGCTGAGATCTGTCCTTACCCATCATGGGAGGATGAAAGCTGAGGGACATGGTACAATATGTTCTCTGGGACTACAGATTGGCACATGTCCTTCGTGGTCCACCACACAGGAATATTGCTCCAGCCGAGGACACAAAGCTGTAGCTCCAGTCAGCAGAGGGAACTGGGAACGCATAAGCTCTGCACTCTCGAGATCATCACAAAGAGTACGGACACTAGTATCATCCCCCCGGCAGGCCACGGACCCCCTAAAAAATCAGCCATGCCAGGACACCCCATCTCCAACCCGAGATGCCCACAGCTATAAATCCCAGGGGCACCCTGTGCCATTCACTCCTAGAGTAGACCGATTCGGGCCTGGTCAGTCTTGTTGCTGCAGAAGTAGGAATCCTTCCTTTTGTGCAGTGCTGCAGTCTCAACCCACTGGAAGCACGGTCGCCTACCATCCAGGCACGGCCTCAGCCCGGCCCATATGCTGCTGTTACAAAGCTTCCCACTACCAGGTGAGCGTTAACTGCTCCCAACATGCATCAGCAGGCCAGTACAGCCCCCTTCTGGACCCAGACACCACTCCTCAGTCACCCCACAACTTGCCGCCTCCTAGTTATGTTATGTTATGTTATACTGGGTTTTATATAGCGCACGGCTACTCAAAGAGTGTCCCGGCGCTTTGATTTGCACACCGATCTCATAACATAACAAGAAAAAAACAGATAAAAAACAGAAAAAAAACCAACAGAGCCCAGGAAAAAACTAAGAAGTAAAAAGCCAGGTTTTGAGCCCCTTCCTAAAAGCCAACAAGTTTGAAGTGCTGCGCAGGGCCACTGGCAGCTTATTCCACAACTGGGGCGCCAACAGTCTAAAAGAGCGGCCTCCAATGCGTGCCCTCGTAACACGAGGCACTGCAGCAAGAAACAAGGATTCTGACCTCAGCGGCCTGGCTGGATGGTAGAAGGTCAGCCTTTTTTGGAGGTATTTCACTCCGGAGGCGTGCAGAGCTTTATGTGCCAGAGTCAAGGTCTTAAAAATTATCCGCTTCCGGACAGGAAGCCAGTGCAGTGCCTCCAGGAGGCCCGAGGCTCTAGCACGGCGAGATAGTCCAAAGATGGCCCGTGCTGCCGAATTCTGGACCACCTGTAACCGTTGAAGCAGATATTCTGGCAGGCCGAGATAGAGAATGTTAGAGTAGTCAATTCTCGAGCCAATTATCGCCTGCACTGTGATCTTCCTGTGTTCCTCCGATAACAAAGGGAGAAACTTACGCAGCATCCGGAGCAGGCCAAAGCAGGTGCCCGTGAGGCCAATTATCTGTGAGCGCAGTGTGAGGCCGTTATCAATCTTAATCCTGAGGTTTTTTGCCACCTGGGACGAACTTGCTGGTGGAAACATGTTCTCTGGCCACCACACTTTCCAGTCCGGATCCGAACTGCACCCGAAAAAGAGGACCTCGGATTTATCCGAGTTGCACTTGAGGCTGTTATGTTGGAACCACTGAAATACAGCCTCAAGGCAACCCTGGATCCTACCTCCATCGAAATCCGCACCCCTCTCACAGGTGAAGAGGAGCTGGGTGTCATCGGCGTAGGAAACGATCTGAGCCCCGAAAGACTCCGCCAGAGCCGCCAGAGGGGTCATGAAGATGTTAAATAGAGTTGGGCTCAATACTGAGCCCTGAGAAACTCCGACACCCAATGGCGTCATCTCGGCGGAGCAAGCAGAGGCCCAGACCGTTTGTCGACGGCCTGCCAGGAACGAACGGAACCACTGGAGCACCGTCCCCCTGAGACCAATCTCTGAGAGACTTGCAAGGAGACCCTCATGGGGGACGGTGTCGAAGGCCGCCGACAGATCTAACATCACCAGCATCGCCTGCCACCCGAATCCAGCACCTCCTTAATCGCCTCCGAAACTTCCAGGAGAGCTGTTTCGGTGCTAAGATTGGTGCGGAAACCCGATTGAGTGGGGTGCAGTAGGTCATGGGACTCCAGGTAATCGGCAAGCACCTTGTGCACATGCTTTTCAATGATCTTCGCGAAAGCAGGCAGGAGCGAAATAGGCCTGTAATTCGCCAACACCTCCGCATCCAGACCGGGCTTTTTGAGCAGGGGGATAATCATCGCCTGCTTCCAAGACTGGGGAACCACACCCTGTGCAAGAGAACAGTTCAGCAGGGGGTTCACATATGGCTTAATGATAGCTGCCATTTTTGCCAGAAACTTGGCGGGGCAGGCATCCCGGGGAGAACCTGATTTAAGACAAGCCATCAGATCAAATGAAGCGGTCATAGAAAGAGGAGGAAAGACTGCCAAGGCCACACCTGCACTGGGCAAGGTAACAGCGGCATTCTCCGCCCGGCAGGGCACCTCAGGCTCCGGCACAGGGAAAGAGTCCTGGATCGATTGGATCTTAGAGGTAAAAAAGTCTGCGATCGCCCTGACCCACGGCGCAGGAGGGGGAGTCTGAGTCGACGCAGCGCGTGAAGTCGTACACTCCCGCACAATGGCAAAGAGTTCCTTACAGGAATTGGAAGCAGCTTCGATTTTTCTCGCAAAATAAGCCTTCTTCTCAAAAAAGATATCACGATGATAAGCTTTCGCCAAGGACCTGTAAGCAAGTTTCGCCGTCGGGTCGTATTTCACGCGCCATGCTCTTTCCGCTACCTTGCATTGTCGACGTGAAGCCGCCAACACTTCCGTAAACCATGGGGCGGATGCACCTTTGTCAAGTTTGCGAGGAGGTCTCTCAGGAGCAAGATCATTTAGCCTCTCTAAGAGCCAGGCCTGCAGCCGCTCAACATCCTCATCTAGATCCCCAGTCAGAGCGCAGGGATGGTCCGCACAAGACTGTGCCAATAGTTCCGGAGTGACCCGGTGGAGTGCCCTAAATCCCTGGGAAGCTTGCCGGGGGGCACCGGAAGGCTTCCTGACTTCAAAAAGAAAAAATTTAACCAGCCTGTGATCAGACCAAAGCACCTGGATAGGAGCAAGCATCTCTATAGGGGTCGTATAGAAAGTCAGGTCCAGGGTGTGTCCCTTCTCATGGGTCGGCCCAACGTGATAGGGCACCAGGCCCAGAGGTGCTGTGACATCCAGCATTTTAATCGCGTCGGCATCCATTTCAACGTCCATGTGGACATTAAAGTCCCCGGCGACTATACAATGCTCTGACGTAAGTAACAGAGATGAGGTAACCGACTGCAACTCTTCGAAGAAAGAGCCTGTGGGCCCTGGAGGTCGATAAACGAGGAGACCTTTCACAGATTGGTGTGGTGATAGAACAATAGAAAAGGCGAGGGATTCGCAATCCTTAATCACGTCAGAGGGAATGATGGTGCAGGTGGCACTTTTGTTTACTATCAATGCTACCCCACCTCCACGCCCCTTCAGTCTATCCTGCCTGAAGATGTTTTTTAATCAGGCGGGATAGCTGTGGCAATATCTGGGTTGGATGACTCGCCGAGCCACGTCTCGGTGAGCATCAGAAACAATGGTTTTTCTGACTCCAACAGGTCAAAGATATCCAGAGCATGCCGGCCGAGAGATCTAGTATTAAGCAGTAAGCCCAGATGTTTGACGCTGACTGCCGCCTTCTGCGGTGCACAGGCCAGATGTTTCTGCGGGCGCCAACCACACTCAGGGCAGCGACTCTTACCCTTGTGGCGCACAGGGAATACCGTACGGCAGGAGCCATTAGTCTGTTGCCAAGAGCGAAGCTCCGAACCCGAGTAATGGAGCATGATGCACACATATACAAACAAAGTGCAAACAAAAGCCCAGTCCTGCCCGTCGCCTCGGAAGCCTCCGGGACGCTGACCGGCGCAGACGGGCAGGACTCTGGCACGACTCCGGCACAGAGAAGGCACGACCGCTGCGCGATACCGCTGCGCTCCCAAGGGAGCTTTAAGTAGGCGTCCCTCTGGCTGTACAGAGCGCTAGAGCGCTCGCAGCTGGCGTCCCCTACGCCTCGGCACCACTCCAATATGGCGCCCAAAGTTCCCTCCACCACCCGTGAACAAAATCCGCCAAACCAGCGGTGCGGGAGCCAATTAATAAGCAAGTAAGGGGCCAGCGTTAAAAGCAAGGGCTAACAAACACAAACTAAACAAAATATCCAAAAGGTAGCGTTAAAATAGGCAGCGCGGTGACCAGCGCGATATGGTGTGCAAAATGGAATCAACACACCCACCGGAAAGATCGCCTTAAGTAGGCATCCCTCTGGCTGTACAGAGCGCTAGAGCGCTCGCAGCTGGCGTCCCCTACACCTCGGCACCACTCCAATATGGCGCCCAAAGTTCCCTCCACCACCCGTGAACCAAATCCGCCAAACCAGCGGTGCGGTAGCCAATTAATATGCAAGTAAGGGGCCAGCGTTAAAAGCAAGGGCTAACAAACACAAACTAAACAAAATATCCAAAAGGTAGCGTTAAAATAGGCAGCGCGGTGACCAGCGCGATATGGTGTGCAAAATGGAATCAACAGGCCCACCGGAAAGATCGCCTTAAGTGGGCGTCCCTCTGGCTGTACAGAGCGCTAGAGCGCTCGCAGCTGGCGTCCCCTACGCCTCGGCACCACTCCAATATGGCGCCCAAAGTTCCCTCCACCACCCGTGAACCAAATCCGCCAAACCAGCGGGGCGGGAGCCAATTAATATGGAAGTAAGGGGCCAGCGTTAAAAGCAAGGGCTAACAAACACAAACTAAACAAAATATCCAAAAGGTAGCGTTAAAATAGGCAGCGCGGTGACCAGCGCGATATGGTGTGCAAAATGGAATCCCCAGGCACACCAGTCCCGGCAAGTCTGCAACTTCTCCCAAGAGTGTTTGCCATGGTCGGGAGGCCTCTAGGCCATCACAGGCCGGTCGACCAGTCTTAGGCCCTCCAGTAGCTCTCTTTTGGACTCAAGCACCAGTGAAAGAAGAATTACCATGGGGGCGCTCTCCTAACCCTGGGCCTCGCAGCTCTGCAGGCAACTCCTCGCCTGCTGCCCACACAGGCACTGACTGTGTTGGAAGAGGCAGCTCCACCTCCGGACCTACGGCAGCAACAATCCGCATTATGACTACAGGCCTCACCGTGATCAATTCCACTGGGCGGGCCACCTTGTACTCCCAGGCTGTGGAAATGTGCGATCTTACGGCCCCTAGGTGGTCACCTCGGCTCTTCCCGATCCCCCTCCCTTGGAGTCGGCAGTTCTGCCCCCACAATCCGGCACCCACAGCAAGGCGAGCCACTCTCCTGAGGTCCCCGCTCATGACCTCACAGGCCGCCGAGCCCCTCAGTGGCTGCTGGGCGAGACTCTGCTTCACAACGATGCGGCCACACCCCACAGGCCACAACCAGCACTCTACAGATAACTGACGATCCTGGGCCAAATCGGTCCCAGAAAGGCACCCAGGCCATGCAGGGGCAAAGTGGCTTACACCCACAGACCGGATGTATAAATCGGGGAGCTGGAGCTCCAAATAGGCACGTCCGAGCTGCCGTCTTGGTTAGCCATGTCCCCCTCAAGACTTTAATGTACAGGTCACAACTTTCTATAATTAATATGATTCTGTACCCATAGGGGTTCTAGATATATTAAGCTAATTGGCTAAGGCTAGCATGTTTATGGTTTACTCATCAATGTATTTACACATTATGGATAGGGTGTAGTTTGTTTTCTATTCATATTCTCATACTTTGAGTATGATTGTTCATATGTATCATTTATGTGTACATTTTTTTGATGTTGCAATTTTCAACTTCCATGATCATGTTTTTCTTTGTGGAGTATTGGTTTAGTAGCTTGCTTTTTTGGTTGACACTCTTAAATGGCCACCACGTGCTATGAGCTGGTCACTTGATATGTGGGTCCTGTCTCTAAGCATTTAATTTGTTGCGGGCACTTTTGACTGTCGTACGGGCAATCTTGATGGCGGTTTAGCGCCTCTGTAATATAAATATTTTGCCCATCCTATGATTATATATATTTTTTGGGCCTGTGTACAACTGTTAATGAGCCTTAGAAGTGTTTGGATGTAATTTTCAGATGGCCGCATCGTGCCACAGGCCAATCACGAGACACGCAGGCCTTTTTCCCAGCATGCAGTGGCTCAGGCACTTATCCCGGCGGTTTAGCTTTCGGTTGTGGGTAGAATTTTGATGCATGTCCGTTCAAAATTATTCAGAGCATTTGCTCGAGGAGTTCAGTGTACCCTGTCTGAGTGGGCCTCTATAAGATGTTGCATTGATTCAGATAGTTTGAAGTGCATTTCCCTAATTTTTTTACCTAATTTTTTACTATTTAATTGTAGCAAAATATGAATATCCTTTTCAAGATACTGCATTTATTGTGCAGTGTGGGAGTGAAATAAGAAATAAAAGGGCGTGTGGTTTAGGGGCTGAAGAAGATGGCTGCCTGACCGCAGAACTCTGTGTCTCATCGGTGACCGCTTTCTTTGCCCGCAGCTGGCGAGGCTTCTTTTTTTTAATCCCAATGAGAAGACTTTACTTTCGGAGCATGCAGAGGTGAGATCATCCTTATTTTTGTGAAATTAGCCACCCACCAGTATGTTTTGCTTGGCAGCGTTTACAATTACTGGATTCCTTGAGAGGGCGGTGGGATTACAGGTTTTTTTCTCCATGTAGAGGTAACTACATGACTGTTCCTCGCTTTCCCTCATCTTGCCTCTATCAATCTATAGACATTTTATTTATTATTTTTAGATCATGAGATGAGGTGAAGTATACCTCTAAACCTTTAATACAACTAAACCGTATACCTCAGTGTCCACATTGTCTCCTGGTTCTTTTGCTATCTCTCTCTGGCTTGGTCATCCTCTAAATACACCAGTAAATTATTTTGGCAGGTCCAGAAATCTGAAACTATGACACATGCGCTTTCCAAATTGGCTCCTTTGAAACATTCACCAGATCATTCCTCCAAGATGGGCACACTTGTAGTGAACACCCTTATTCTGCCATTCCAAGACCCTCTACATCCCATTTGCCAAATTTGAAACCTACCAGTGTTTCCTTGGTGAACAAATGACTTAAGTAGGAACCTCACTCACAGGAGAAGTCATCCTCACTTATTTCTCTGGAACTTTTGCTTGAGGAAATCCGTGCATTAAGACCTTTCATGGAAGAGACCAGCAAACATATCCAAAAATTAGATGACAAGTGGTCCATAATGTAGGCCAGATTGAACTTGGTTGAACAGCGAGTAAGTGATATCTAGGACGAAGCAAGTAAACTAGTGTCCCTGGAGAAGGAGATTACTCTTCTAAAGCATCACACAGAAAATATGGAAAATAGAAATAGATACAAAAACCTCTGTATCTTTGGCTTACTGGAGGGTCTTGAAGGACAAGTTCTTGTTTCTTTTTTCATTTCTTGGATACCACAGTTTTTAGATATGCCTCCAACCACAGGGCAGATCTACAACAAAGTGCCGCAGCGCAGCACCGCAAGCCCTTTGGCTGCGCCACACTGCAGCACTTTCAGAGCACAGGAATGCAACATATCTACAATGATATGTCGCATTCCTGTGCTCTCCCCTGCGCTGGCACAGAAACAGCTGCCAAGCGCCGGCGCCGGCAAACTTGCACCATGGTGCAAGGATGCCTGCGCCATGGGGAGATTGTTTTTGTGCAGGAATGGGTACCTTTCTACACAAAAACAATCACTAAAGGCTTTTTCCTCTTTCAATGCGTGCTGTAGAATGCAGCACGCAATGAAAGAGGAAAAAACGAAGGGAAATTAAAACCTTTCTTTTCGCTGGGCCGCGCTACCCCACCTCTAGGGTGGCATAGCATTCAGATGCATCTCCAGATTTAGGATTTTTTTTAAATCTGGAGATGTGTCTATCTGTTTATCATAGATTATGTTTCCAGGAAAAGAAAGACACAATTTCAAGAGCATCCTCTATTAAAAAGCTAGAATCTCAATGTTATGCCTCTAAGACCAAAGATAAATCGTAAACAATTATTATCTGCCCAATTCCAGTCTCATAAGCTATCTATGATCCAAGCTTCTTCTATTTTGCTTAAGAGCAGTGGTAGATTTTGTGGGGAGAGCAACAAGGTGGGAACGTTCTTGGCTTACTACCTTAAGCTAAAGAAGCAAAACTCTCTTTTTGACTCTATATGTACTGTGACAGAAGATACTTTATACAAAGATTCTGATATTTTTCAAGGATGTAAAGAATTGTATTTTGATCTTTATTCACCAGAACTCATGTGTCAGGAGTCATCGGTTACTTCTTATTTACCCAACCCAGAAATAAATCAAATTGATGTTTCCACTTTAGAAACACAAATCTCCTTTCAAGAAGTAATCAATGCACTCGCTCTTCTTAAAAAGGGTAAGCTCTCAGGTCTTGATGATTTAAGGTTGAGTTTTTTACTCCTTTTTCCCAAGTATTACTCCCCAAAATGCTTCGGGCTTTTCATTATTTTTCCTCTTCTGGCAAGCAAACCAGTACATTTCAAGACGCTACCATCTGCCTTATTCTAAAGGAGTGGAAGGACCACATATTTGTAAGAATGATCATCACATTTCTCTGGTAAATGATGATTGCAAGATTTTTGCTAAGGTACTAGCTTATGACTGGACATTGTAAAAGGACAATTAACTTCAGATAATGCCTGCTTATTCTTTAATGTGCTGAGCAAGGGTACATCTGTTAAATCTCTTTTGGCGGTGATATCAGCCAATGCAGAGAAGGCCTTTGAAATAAAAAACTGGGATGTCTTGATTCATTTTCTCTGATGGCATGGTTTTGGTTCTTGTTTCATATCCTTGATGTCTTTATTGTATGCTTTCCCTAGAGCCGCAGTACTCGTTAACAGACAAACCTCTCCATACTTTACTTACACCGGGGAGTTCATCAAAGTTGTCTTTTATCGCCACTAATATTGTGGCTAAACAAAACATAGAAGTGGCTAAGCCTGGCACAAACGCACATCTGAGGCAAAGTTACGGGGTGTAATCATCCACAACAGATAGTAATTATGGTGCTCTCATGGCACTAGCCACCCGGAGGGCACACTCCCCGGAGAGAACTCTTGGGATAAACCTATACAACAAGTAGTACAGAAGCACACATGAGAAGATGCTCCATAGGTGAAGAATTGGCGTTCCCGTGCATCCTCCCATGGATTTTGATGCAATCTCAGGTTTAATAGGGGTGGTAATCATGATGGAAATGCATCAATATGGTACGCTTTCCCATCGGAAGCATAACGAGGAGATACATATTTATTTCTCATGGTTATTTCCTCTTTCTACATGTTCTACATTCTGTGGCACACCTAGAAAGGCGGAAAATGCCTCTGAGAATTGTTTTATCCAGGACAATGCACAAAAACAAACCTGCCTATAACACCGTGGCACACGGGTGCCTTCGTTGGAGTTAGGCAGCACTCAGTGCGCCGTTGAAGAGAGAGGAGGAATGCGTCATATTTTAGTAGATACGGTGCATTCCTGCTCTCTCCCCGTCACGTAGCACAGCAAGTTGTCTTACCTGATTGCGTGACATTCTGATAAATCTGCACCCTACTCTCTTACCAGGGTTTACGTGCAGGGCAAAAAAGCCTTGTGGGTGCAGCACCTACTGCCATGCTCGCTTATGAGTATTGCAGGCCAACAGCTTGAAAATTAAAGTCAATTAAATTTGTGACTGAGTAAGCTAATAATATCTATTTTGCAATTACCATGGGGTACCTCACTTCTTAATGCCTAGAGACAGGCACCACACAGGTAAAGTCACCCAGGGCACATTCTGCAAAAGTCACAGTGTTGTATGCATGTCTGTTTGTCCAGGACGCAGTCTGAGAGCTGCAAGAGGTTTCTGTTATAGCTCCACAACGGCTTAGGTGTGTGTAGGAAGTCTGTACGCTCACAAAGCTCCTTGGATGCAGTACGTTTTTTCAGCTTCAGGAGAAGCTCCACACCGATAATATCCGCAAACTCATCGCATGCATGTGCGTCGAATTAACACGCCAGAAAGCTCATCTTTATCTAAAGATGCAGTTTTCTATGAATATGGCACCCTGCCATTGACCGCTCCCGCTGAATCGTTAACTCTGCATTAGCGGTAATTGAGCAAAAAAAGATTGGAATATAGGATTGAGAATAAATGAGGGCCAAGGTCTTTGGTGTCCATCTGATCAGCATCTGCGCGTAAAGGAGATTTGAGGGTGGTCTGTGTAGTATGCTGTACTTTGCATTTCCTGATGTTGATGGAACATGGATACTCCTTTAGTTCCACATGTCATGGTAACAATCTCAGAAGGTTAGTATTCAAAGGACAGCTGTTGAATCTTACTTTCGTAGCCATGTGTAGGCTGAGGTATACATGGACCTTCTTAATAAACCCTCATGGATTTAACTACATTTTCTCTGGATTGATCTTTACCATCTGCTTTCCCATGAAGGCATTTTCCTCTTGCATCGCCAGGAGCGCCATTGCAATATTGTCAGACAACACCACCACCATCCATTGTATCAACAGACAGGGTGTTGTGGGGAGTGTTGAACCCAGTGTTGGGAGGTAATCTACCTTTGGCAGTGGGTGCAGAGTGGGGAATTTTGCCAGTAATGGCTCATTTTGCAGACCACCTCGGGTTGAGAGCGTAGGCATTAAGTCGTTGCTCGCTTTAGTACCACAAGTGTAAACTATCCAAAAGTGATGCAGGTAATCTCAACATTGTTGAATCCGAACATGTTTTTTTTTCACCACGGCCCAAAAAATGAACTGCATTTAGCTCTGTACTCCACACTTTCCATCGAATGACTGCCTGGGGTATGTTTCAAGTTCAGGTGTTCTTCGGACCTGTTGAACGTGTTTCCACCCATTCCACTCTGTCGAGGGCCCCGCGGGAGGATTGAAGACAGCTATCCTGATCACCTGAGTTTGGGCAAGGAGGACCTGGCATGCCCATGTGTTGGCACTCAGCATTTTGCCATTTCTTTCTCTGAATGAGTGGGGGGTGGACCTGGTCTTGCAGTAGGATTGGCGCGATCAGGCCCTCCACTCCAGTCCTGAAAGGCTGTGGTTGAACTCCTGGAAATTGAGCAGTGCCAGGTAGAGTTATTTTGTCTTCTGGATGAAGTTTTCAGACATCATTATGTCCATCAAAGTCTGTTCATCAAAATTCCAGGGTTAGCAAAGTGACATCATGTGTCCCTTGACACTGCATGACCTCACAGGAAGTGACAGTACTTGACCTTTGATGACATTGTAGGACGTGACATCACATGACCTTTCAGCCTTGGTGTTACCACAGAAAGTGAAATCATGACATCAGTTCACCTTTGAACGACAGGAAATCACAGGGCATAACATCATTGAAGTGGATAAACCACTATTAAACTAATTTCTCTCTAGAATTTAGAAAATGCCCTAAAATGCATACCATCGACCCAATAAACACATTCTGTTCCCATGTAATGCCAGAAACAATGTTGTAAGAATGATTAATAGGATAAATATTAAACACCAGACCTGGTTTTACAGGGTGCAGCTTCACCCCTACTAAACTCATGGGTGAGAGAGGGGCTGGGTTTGCAGGAAGACGCACAATCTGGCCCCTGTCCACCACCTCCAGCACTACAGGGGATCCAGACAATGCACAGCCACCTCAAACGCCCTCCCCGCTCCCTGGCCAACCCCCACCATGAATCCACACGGACCCACCTGAGTGGAGCTGGTGGAAAATAGCATTAAACTCCCCTGAATTAAAGAAAACATCCCATACAGGACCCAGTCATTCAAAGTTTGATGGTTTTCCCCATTCCTCCACGTTTTTCTTATAATCCCCATTAATTGGTGGGATATACTGGCAGGAATAATTAAGTCTGGTCATATTACTCTGCATAGAGTTAACGGGGAACACAGAATGTGACTGTACATGTAATCTTGTTTTGAAGGTTCCATTTCTTTTTGTGAGCCTCCTAAAACTCCTCCCCCCTGCACCCCCTTGCACAAGCGGGATACAAAAATACCACCGCTACCACCTGGGACCAAGCTGCCAAGAGCCTGCATGTTATGCCTTGGTGCACCTAAGTCTTGTAGTGAACAACATGCATGGTGCGATTTTGAAGCCAAAACTTTTAATGGTAAACGGTATGACTACAAATCCTTAAATGCTTCAGCAAAGATGTCCAAGACTGGCAGACAATGTCACAGGACACCCCTTGCAAACCATGTAGTGGAAGTAGAGCAGGCCTGGGAAAACACTGTGTGGCAGATTTATGATAACTGGCGCATCCCCAGGGATGCGCCAGTTATTTTGCGCCGCTGCTCCGCCACCCATGGTGCGCCGCATTTACAATGCGGCGCACCATGGGGCAAAAATGGCACAGATGCGTGACGCATCTGTGCCGTAAAGGTGACGCATTGCTGGAGTTGCGTCGAAAGCGAGATGCAGCTCCAGCAAGGCTCGGGGGTGCGCCATCTTTACAATGCTGCGTCAAGATCTACGACTCGCCTGCTTCATGCAGGCGCAGGGTTTTGACGCAGCATTGGCCTGAAAGTGACTGACTGAAATCTTATAGCTTTCACTCAGCCACTTTTGCGAGGCGCACCTGCCCCGGAACGCCCACCCAGCGCCAGAACGCCCACAAGTGGCGCAGGGCTTTACAACGTGACGCATTTGCCTAGATGCGTCACGTTGTAAATGGGTCGTAGGGATGCGCCACGTTTACGCCGCAGTTGCGTGACGCAAACGTGGCGCATTCCCAACATAAATCTGCCCCACTGTGTCAAAGAAAGAGGTGAACCAGAATAGAAGCTTCTTTAAACATACATTTACAGGAGAGGGAGTTTGTAGCCATGAACAGGGAGTGGAACCAGTGGACAGGCACGTGGAAACCACCCCTCCCCACCTCCGTCACGGATTACCTCACTGCCCCCTTTTACCGTGCCTCTCACCTTTCCATAACCACTCTCTCGCAGATGCATTTAATTGGTTTTATAGGGCCACTCGTACGAGTGTAGGGTGTCATAGCACTTTAAATAACACATGAGACAATCAATCATACATGTGTGAATCCGTGCATAGGAAATGTTACAGAGGACTACAAGGTGTAGGAGTCACATGAGATCCGTACTGGTAGCACTATAGTTTAGGAGCGCTTAGTCTGGAAAAGCACAAACTCAGTTTTTACAAAGTAACATCATGGTTGGGGGTTTGCTTTAATAAAAATAATTAATTTCTACCCAAATTAACCCTTTTTGCAACATTAGGATAATGAAAAGCTAGGGGAAAATCATAACGCTCTAATCCATATCATGCAGTTTGCGTGCAGCTCTTTGATGACAGTTAATAGATCTCCGTTCTCGATTAGGGTTTTAATTTTTGAACTGCAAGTAACATAAGGGCCTCTCTGACAAAAGCAGTAACCCACTGACTTACTTACATTATATGCACCTGTGATCTGCATGGTACATGTTCTTTGCAGCAGGCATATTGACCCGCTGGACTACCTTACGATGAGTCAAAACTGCCACTAAACAAAACTGATCTCTCTCCAGGAAGAACTTTAAGCACCAGAGTTCTCTTGACATTTTTATTGTTGCCTAAAAATTACTGGAGGCCAGGAACGTGGTACCAGGTGCTTAGAACCCTGATATTATTGGGAACACGGAGCCCCCACCCGAAGTCAGCACCCGGTGTGGCGGCACCGGTCACACCGACCATGAGATGGCCCTCATCCTGCTATTTGCTCTCTCTTATCCAGCAAGGTTTGTAGCAGTTAAAGTCTATTAGACTGCACAGCCGCAGTGGCGTAACGAAACCTGAGGGGACCCCCCTGCAAAATACATGGAGGGGTCCCCCCGTGGCCCGGCCCACTACCTACCACTTTGGATGGATTGACAGATGGGTGGATGGTTGGTGGTACGGATGAATGGATGGATGAATGGATATGTGGCTGGGGATAGATGGACGGATGGATGGATGAGCAGACGAAGGTACGGATTGATGAATGAATGTAGATGGATAGGTGGAGGGATGGAGGGATAGGTGGTTGACAGATGGGTGTGTGGTGGGTGGGCGGACGGATAGATGGATTAATGAACAAATGTGTGTGGCTAGGGATGGACGGACAAATTATGTGGCTGGGGATGGATGGACGGGTGGACTGAGGTATGGATGGATGAAAGAATGGGTGTGTGGCTGGGGATGGAAGGATGTATGGATGAAAGGATAGGTGTGTGACTGGGGATGGTTGCATGGGCGGACGGATGGATGGGTGGGTGGATGGACGGATGGGTGTGAGTCTGGGGGGATGGGCAGACAGACAGATGGATAGATAGATGGATGGATGAGTGGATGTGTGGCTAGGGATGGATGGATATGTGGCTGGGGATGGACGGATGGACAGAGTCACGGCTGGATGGATGAAAGGATGGGTGTATGGCTGGGAATGGATAGCTGGACAGACGGATGGATGCAGCAGCGGGTGATGCAGTTAAGCTTGGTGGGCGGGTGATGTTGACCGACGTTGGAATAGGATTTATTTAATTTACTCTATTCTATCGTCTATAGATCCCCCCTTTGGTGCTTAAATGCACCGGCTGCTGCTGGATGGATGGATAGTTGCATGGACGGATGGATGAATGGACAGGTGGATGGAATGATGGGTGTGTGGCTGAGGATGGTGGATGATTGGTTGGGTGGTTGGTTGGATGAGTGGATATTTGGGTGAGTGGAATGGGCCGAGTGGATTTGAAGGTTAGAATGCACATGACGTAGTCGGCAGTGGGAGGTGACAAGACACTAGGGCCAGCTGGGGGTCTGATTTCAGAAGTAGGCATGTGGCACTGGTGGCTGGGAGGCAAAGAGGCGCCAGTCACAGACCCTCCTCTCCCCAGGCCTGTAAGGGGTGCCAAAGTAAGCAGACCTTTCCTTAAGCTTCTCTCTAGAGAGTCTAGAGTCTCAACACCCCAAAGGGGCTGTCCCCGACTCATCAGTGAGTGGGGGCCCCATGCCACCCAGACTCAGCCTGTGTTTCTCTGCCCCTAAAGGCCTCTCCACAGCCTCTCTCCAGCGCTCCTGTGAGCCGCCATTGTCCGGGTGAACAGCCCCCAGTGCCTGCAGTCAATGCCCCAATGTTTACAATCAGCCTCGTCAGTCACCGGGCACCTGGCCCTACCTCGTAAACACACTGGCTTGCCGTGCCAACACTCTAGCGCTCCTTGTTAGCCCTCCCCAGAGAGCCCTTAGGAACCCTCAAACCGCCTGTTATTCGTCAAGCACGCCCCTGACCTCGAATGTACCCAGGCCCGGTTCAAAGCTGATTTGCAAGCAGAAAAACATAGTTTGTTCTTTTTTGTTATGATTTATTTTGGCCAGCAGCCTCGCTTTCTCATCCTAATTGTTTAATAAACATGATATGCACCAATGCCATAGGCTGCTTGAAGTGCCAGGAGACAGGTGTGAAGTCAGTGAGGATGGCTGTTTTCAATGAGCGCATGTGAAAAGGAGGAAAGCCTGCGACACTCCTACCAGATCAAAAGAGACACAAAAGCTCTAATCACACAGTATTTAAGAGATACTACAGGACCGCAATAATCTGATAGTATTTTGCTATCCCATGGTAAGTAATTTAAAATGTGGAATTAGTATTTATATCTTAGAGGGCTTTTGTGCTATTCTTAAAGTGCAGCACTATATACTGCAAATACCACACACATCCTTTGACTTTTCTGAAGTGAAGACTTTTGACAAGTTTCACTAATACAACACAGAAACAGCATTGGCTGGGGCAGTGCAAGTTCTTATTAAACGAAAAAAAACACTGGCGGCTGTCCTGTGGCAGCACTGCCTACTTTTAATTTCCAGCGGTACTCGCTGATGGCTGAGTCTAATATAATTACACCTCAATTATGGCACAAACACCACACATTGCGGCGAGCAACAGTGACTGAGTATTCGTTTTATTCTCTTTTTTTATCATATGAATAGACACAAATGGAATATAGCACTGCTGTAGCCCCTCAGATCATAAAGAGATAAGATACTCCTGTGGGCTAATGCACTTGCAAGTAAGTTAAAATCTTGTCAGCCTTTCATTACTTACACAAGAGTGGGACAACTTGTAAATCCTTACATCAATATAATTATTTTGCGCTTCTCAGTGTTTCTGATCTGGGTAAACACATATATTTAAGCTTCAAATAAATCTGGTCGTTTGGGGTATATCTAAAGCTAGAACACAACGCACTAATGGTGTCGATTAACTAGCAGCTGGGATGGTGCCTTTTCAACAGAAGTCCTGAAAAACCCAGGTCAACAGTTTTCGTACCTGTGGCTCTCTAGGGCAGGGAAGATTATCAACAATTATAGAATTTTGATTAGGAAATGGGGATGAGGTACAGAGATGAGGGTGATTAGAGGAGAATGTGAGGATAAAAAAGATGGAAGGTAAGAAAAAAGGATAAAACAAAAGAATGGTAAAGAAAGAGGTAGGTGAAATAAGAATAACCGAGTGAGTAGAAGGCAAGAGAACACATTTAACAGATGTTGATTAGAGAAGAGTACGAGGGTGATGAGTGTTAAACTAGTGAAGGTGATGAAGATGGTGTTTGAGTTGGATGAAGGAAGATGAAAGATGACTCTGGGAAAGCAGGATACAGGAGCAGGAGAATGATGAGCAAATTGGGTGATGCAAGTAGACTGATGATTGGTAGACATGTACTGGGAGAGGGTGATAAGATGGTAGTAGTAGGAGAGGAGTATGAAATAGTGAAGGTGGAAGATGAGTCTGGTGAAAGATAAAAATGATGAGAAAGGATGGTGAGCAGAGAGAAGGTTGGTGAGCAAATGATAATTTGGGGGAAATGGAGTGTTAAGAGGAGAGTGGATAGAACACAAGGAAGAGGGTGGCGATGGGAATAGGATATACTAGTAGGAGAAAGTAGGAAATCAGGAAAGAGGAGGGGACAAGCTAATCACAATTTAGAAGAGACAGTTCAATTTTGAAGCATTCATGTTAGAACTGGCTATTTCTGGTAGGCTAAGGCTGACGCCAAAGCCAGGCAGAAACCACCAATCTAGTCAGGGCAAGGAAGTCACACGCCAAGATAACCCCTGCTCACCCCCTTGGTAGCTTGGCACGAGCAGTCTAGGCTAAACTCGGAGGCAATGTGCAAAGCATTTGCGTCAGCGCACAACAGCAACAACATACTAGGCACACCACAAAAGAGACTCCACACAAGGTTATTATAAAAATACCTTTTGTATTGTAAAAGCACATCAGATAAGATCACACATATACATGGTGCCAATTGGCACGGGCAATATTCACATGGGATTATTCACAAGACAGGGCCACAAGGGCCACTGTCACAATCAGCACTTTAGTAGTAATGAAATACTATCAGAACTTAGACTAAAAGAGTATAAAATCACTGTAGCACAAAGTAACAGTTATGAATCACATCCAGTAACTACTGGGAACAGGTAAGTACACACTACGCAACCCTAAACACCTTAGGAGCATGTCACGCAGGTACCCAGGACCTCACTAGGACCACCTGTACTAGAAAGAACAACCACCTAAGGATGAAATCCACTTAGGGGTATAACTCAGAACACACTACCCATGATGCATGAATATACATTCAGAGGAGTAGTAAAGAAAGAAAACACATGATGTATAGACCTACACATTCAGCGGTGTTTAGGACAGAGCACATGATGTAATCACAATACATTCAGGGGTGCAGCGCAAGAAGACACATGATGACTAAACATTCAGAGGTGCAGCGCATGAAAAGAAAGACACATAATGCATCAAACATTCAGAGGTGTCAAGAGTAAAGCAATAGCGCAAAAATCACATGAGGCCTAAAACCCTTCAGAGGTGCAGGAATAACACATGATGCAAAAGATCACATTCAGAGGTGCAATAACCATACCATTGCGCAAACTCACATAAGCCACTACCTGTGGCAGTCCCTAGGCCATTGGCCTTGTTGGGGCTCAGACGCCCTGAGTCTCAGTGTCAGGGGTGCGCTGCCATGCAGCGCCAGTCTCAAAGTACCAAAAAGCCTAAACGTAGCAGGTGCCCACTAAGTGCTGGGCACCTGGAGAACAATAAAACTGCGCCAGGGCCCTCACTGGCCCTTAGGTGCCAACTGCGCCACTGCTGGAGCCACACAGGCTCTGGGCATAGCACATGCCCCAGACGTTGGAGCCACAGAGGCTCTAAAGCAATGATGCCAACCGTTGGAGCCACACAGGCTCTTAAAACAACGATGCCCCATGAGCCTCACCGGACTCTAGCCCTCACACTCGGGGGCAGGAGGGGACGAGCACCGAAAATATGCCCCGAAGCCCCCCCTCTCGAATATGGCCCTCTCGGGAGCCAAACGGGCTCGTAAACATAATGCGCCCCTCTGAGCCTCTCTAGGCTCAGGCGCGTTGGGGCGACCCACTGCCAACTGGGGCCGCCCTTGAAGGCTTCGCAATGCGTTGGGGCGACCCACTGCCAACTGGGGCCGCCCTTGAAGGCTTCGTAATGACAACTGCGCGCTCTCGCACCACGGGGGGGGGGGGCGGACACCGGCAACGTGTCCCGGCGCCCCTCCTCCCTTCTGTCCCCCTCTGCCCGGCCCTCAGTCCCGACTCACCGGGCCTCCTGTGCGGCGGGGGCGGTGCTCGGCGGCCACGGAGGAGCTCCTGCTCCTTGCAGACTATCCTCGCTTGGCCCGGCCCCCCGTCTCGGGACCGGGACGCAGAGCGGAGCCAGCCAGGCTCCCGGGGGGCAGTCTCTTCTCTCGCGGCAGGGCGGGGGCAGTCGAACTTCTCTCTTCCTGCAGGGCTCCCTCGGTACACAGGAGCCCTGCCAACCGGCCGCCTCGTCTCCTCGGGGCCCCCTCAGCCGAGAGGAGCCCCGCGAACGGCCGCCATCTCCAGCGCCTTCTCCTTTCTTCCTCCCGCCTCACAGGCTGCGGGGCGGGACTTCCGGCCGGCCGCGAAGGGATTGGCCGGCCGGCCAGGTACTTCCGGGTCGCCGCGTGCAGCGCGGCGGCCCTCGCTAGGCAGGCAGGCGGGCAGGTAATCAAAATATCGGTGTGGGCAGCCGATCCAAAAACGCCACAAAAGCGAGGTGGGCACTCGTAGATCAAACAAAGATCTAGCGGGGCAAATCCACGCCGGGTGGGCACCGGCTCCCAGCAATAAAGCGCTCCTAGCGCTACACACCATCCACAGCGCTACGGAGCAGGAATAAAGCGCTCTTCCAGGGCTGCATGCACCAAAGCGCTCCCAAGGCGCTAGACCACCAAGTAAAAAGGTCCTTCCAGCAATGCAGCTCCACCGTGCTGCACAAAGGTCCCAGAGAGTCCCAGGGGGCTAAGCAAAGTCCCCCCTTCAGCCCAGGCAGGGCAGAGGGGTCCCCCAGGAGTCCAGGCATCCAGGGGCTGGGCAGCGCCCACCCCTGGTAGATCCAAGTCAGCCACAAGAGCAAGAACAAGAACAACTTGGAAGGAGACTCATCCCCTTCTTATACCCAGAAATGCCTTTGAAGTACTTCGTGCAAGGGACCCCGAGTCCCGGAATGTTTTTGGTTTACGTCTTTCCTGACAGCTTCAGGGCCAGAGGTGACAGTGGGCTGTCAGGATGGAGAGCCAGCAGGGTGGGCGGCAGGCACAGCCCGGCACCACCAGACGCTCTTTCCTCCCATCCCTGACAGCAGAGGGGCCTTTCATCCACGGCTGACTCAGACCCCCTCCTCTGGGGCCTTGCAGACCCTGCAGACCCTGTCCTACTCAAACCGGACAGTCCATCCACCAGAAGGTCCAGGCACTCCTGGGCAGACTCACCAGCCAATCACACGCCAGCACCAACTTACACAAATATACCAACTTCCAAAAGTAGTACTTCCAAACTAGGCACAGTCATGCTGCATACATCATTTTGCAGCATTCATTCTCACGAGTTTATACATACCAAACTCGACCCCTGCACTCCCCACACAACAGGAACTACCATGGGCATACATATTCCCCATTCATTCCTATGGGAGGGCAGGTCACTCACCCTTCATACAGAGAGCTCCAGCACTTTACACTGTACCACAGTGAAAAAAGTGCGCAGAGGCCTAGAATCACCAACACCAGGTTCCAGAAACAGGCTAGGAAAAAGCAAAAAGTCTAGGGGTGAACCTGCCCAAAGGGCCGGGTCCAACACAGCCCCCTTCCAGCCAAAACGCAGGGTAGACCAATCACTCCACTGATGGGCTTCACTGCTTTGGGCGACAAAAACCACGGACACGGACCTGCACGGCAGGGACACCCTCCGGTTTTTCGCCACTCTGAACCTACCTGGTTACCTCCAAACAATAACTCTCTGACACAACTAGGACACTCCACTGGTACTCCCTAGTCATCCACAGCCAAGACCATTCAAATCACAGGTCCTAACCAATCCACAGAGCGGGGGGCAATAACCCCTGGCACACAATAGCCATTCTCCACTCTCTCTCTCAGTGTAGCTACAACTACCACCGATCCAACAACCTAGGGTCCACACCCCCAAGCTGACCAGAGGTCTCGGGCAAGAATGCCCCAACCTACCTCTACTTCTGGGTTTCCGCACCCTCACAGAGAAGCACTCACCAGAACACAATTCTCCTACCAGATCAGGACCTCACTCCATCACTGGTCTACCACCTGGAAACTATTTCACTTCAGAGGTACAAAGCACACAGCACAGTCCCTCTTCAAGCAGGTGGGGGGACACAGCACACCGCAAAGCCCCCTTTCCTCTACCTTAGTGGAAACAACAAACTGCAGGTGAGCCCCAGAACACACAGCAAGGGCAGCCCCCTCAGTCTCTTCAGCTGATCCACTTTGGCAGAGATTCCTCTTGACCTAGAAGTTTCCTAATCTCCCAACCTAAGATCTAAACCCTCAGGTTGCACCGGGGTCAGAAGTAAGGACACCGTCCCTCTGCACCCCCTTCCAGTTCCACTACTACAGGCCCAGTGTGTCTCAGGCTAGACAGAGCACACGCCAGCGGCGTATCAGCGACACACCCTCCTCCAGTACTCCCCATCACAGGGTGATTCTCAGTATGTCCCAGGCTAGACAGAGCACACGCCAGCGGCGTATCAGTGACACACTTTCCTCCAGTACTCCCTATCACAGGGTGATTCTCAGTATGTCCAAGGCTAGACAGAGCACACGCCAGCGGCGTATCAGTGACACACTTTCCTCCAGTACTCCTCCCAGGTCAGGCCACAACCCCAACCCGGCTTTCCCCCCTCCTCGGGGAACGACCTCCAGAGGCCCCACAAATGGTTAAGCACTCTAGACGGTCAAATGCTCAGCGAGCCAGGACTTCTGCACCCTCCACTTAGGAGCGGTACTGCCAAACACTAGGACCGCCGGAGTTCTGGTTACAGACACTCCCCGTCCTCTAGACACAGGAAGATCCTCCTCAACTGACCTGTACGTACAGCCTAGGCCCCTGACCTGGAGCTCCCTTAGGGAACCCTCCGGGCCCTGAGATAAGGTTTCAGGCCAACGTGGGACACACCGTCCCACACTCACTCCGCCTCCACTGAGACAGGACGTGAGCCCCTACACCCCTACCATCCTACTGGGATCTAGCTGGGCTACACATGAACCTCTTCACCTACACAGGATCATCAGATACACAAGCCACTGCTTTCAGAATCACTCCCTAATGCCTTTGCAAGACATCTAGCACACCGCCAGACATCCACCTTCTTGTCCAGTTCCTCTGCAGGACCTCCTGCACACCACCAGAGGTACACCTCACGTGCAAGCTCCTTTAAAAAAACTCACACCAGCTCCTCCAGTTCAGCACATCACTCCTTCGCACACTCCCCCCCCTCGGACTGGTAAGGCAGTTTCTACCACCCCTGATCACTCAACCTGACCACACGTGACACAGGTACCAAACTCTGGGAGCGGGGAATGGGAATTAACAAACTGGACACATTAAAGCTGCCACCACTGGATCCTACCACACTGGGGAATCCAGACACACACACTACACTCAGGGAACAACCACCCCCTGAGCTAGTCTTTTCTCCTCACACTCCCTCTCTCTCCTATCTACCCACACAGGTACAGGATTTGGGATTGGACACGGGACCCATCAAGGGATTCCTAATCTATGGGAACCTCCCCCTCTACTGGCGTCCTGCCCTGTCACTTTCTCTCATCTGCCACTAAACATAAAGCGCAGGAACACATTTGAAAATGACACTCTTGAGGAAGAAAAAAAAAAATCAAAAACAATAATCCCAAACATGTGACTATCTGAAAAAAAACAATTGCAGAGTTTTGTAATGTAGCCAGTTGTCGCTATGGCACTTCGCAAACACAAGTCCAAATCCGCACCGCTGACCCACCAATGTTAGAACTGGCTATTTCTGGTAGGCTAAGGCTGACGCCAAAGCCAGGCAGAAACCACCAATCTAGTCAGGGCAAGGAAGTCACACGCCAAGATAACCCCTGCTCACCCCCTTGGTAGCTTGGCACGAGCAGTCTAGGCTAAACTCGGAGGCAATGTGCAAAGCATTTGCGTCAGCGCACAACAGCAACAACATACTAGGCACACCACAAAAGAGACTCCACACAAGGTTATTATAAAAATACCTTTTGTATTGTAAAAGCACATCAGATAAGATCACACATATACATGGTGCCAATTGGCACGGGCAATATTCACATGGGATTATTCACAAGACAGGGCCACAAGGGCCACTGTCACAATCAGCACTTTAGTAGTAATGAAATACTATCAGAACTTAGACTAAAAGAGTATAAAATCACTGTAGCACAAAGTAACAGTTATGAATCACATCCAGTAACTACTGGGAACAGGTAAGTACACACTACGCAACCCTAAACACCTTAGGAGCATGTCACGCAGGTACCCAGGACCTCACTAGGACCACCTGTACTAGAAAGAACAACCACCTAAGGATGAAATCCACTTAGGGGTATAACTCAGAACACACTACCCATGATGCATGAATATACATTCAGAGGAGTAGTAAAGAAAGAAAACACATGATGTATAGACCTACACATTCAGCGGTGTTTAGGACAGAGCACATGATGTAATCACAATACATTCAGGGGTGCAGCGCAAGAAGACACATGATGACTAAACATTCAGAGGTGCAGCGCATGAAAAGAAAGACACATAATGCATCAAACATTCAGAGGTGTCAAGAGTAAAGCAATAGCGCAAAAATCACATGAGGCCTAAAACCCTTCAGAGGTGCAGGAATAACACATGATGCAAAAGATCACATTCAGAGGTGCAATAACCATACCATTGCGCAAACTCACATAAGCCACTACCTGTGGCAGTCCCTAGGCCAATGGCCTTGTTGGGGCTCAGACGCCCTGAGTCTCAGTGTCAGGGGTGCGCTGCCATGCAGCGCCAGTCTCAAAGTACCAAAAAGCCTAAACGTAGCAGGTGCCCACTAAGTGCTGGGCACCTGGAGAACAATAAAACTGCGCCAGGGCCCTCACTGGCCCTTAGGTGCCAACTGCGCCACTGCTGGAGCCACACAGGCTCTGGGCATAGCACATGCCCCAGACGTTGGAGCCACAGAGGCTCTAAAGCAATGATGCCAACCGTTGGAGCCACACAGGCTCTTAAAACAACGATGCCCCATGAGCCTCACCGGACTCTAGCCCTCACACTCGGGGGCAGGAGGGGACGAGCACCGAAAATATGCCCCGAAGCCCCCCCTCTCGAATATGGCCCTCTCGGGAGCCAAACGGGCTCGTAAACATAATGCGCCCCTCTGAGCCTCTCTAGGCTCAGGCGCGTTGGGGCGACCCACTGCCAACTGGGGCCGCCCTTGAAGGCTTCGTAATGACAACGGCGCGCTCTCGCACCACGGGGGGGGGCGGACACCGGCAACGTGTCCCGGCGCCCCTCCTCCCTTCTGTCCCCCTCTGCCCGGCCCTCAGTCCCGACTCACCGGGCCTCCTGTGCGGCGGGGGCGGGGCTCGGCGGCCACGGAGGAGCTCCTGCTCCTTGCAGACTATCCTCGCTTGGCCCGGCCCCCCGTCTCGGGACCGGGACGCAGAGCGGAGCCAGCCAGGCTCCCGGGGGGCAGTCTCTTCTCTCGCGGCAGGGCGGGGGCAGTCGAACTTCTCTCTTCCTGCAGGGCTCCCTCGGTACACAGGAGCCCTGCCAACCGGCCGCCTCGTCTCCTCGGGGCCCCCTCAGCCGAGAGGAGCCCCGCGAACGGCCGCCATCTCCAGCGCCTTCTCCTTTCTTCCTCCCGCCTCACAGGCTGCGGGGCGGGACTTCCGGCCGGCTGCGAAGGGATTGGCCGGCCGGCCAGGTACTTCCGGGTCGCCGCGGGCAGCGCGGCGGCCCTCGCTAGGCAGGCAGGCGGGCAGGTAATCAAAATATCGGTGTGGGCAGCCGATCCAAAAACGCCACAAAAGCGAGGTGGGCACTCGTAGATCAAACAAAGATCTAGCGGGGCAAATCCACGCCGGGTGGGCACCGGCTCCCAGCAATAAAGCGCTCCTAGCACTACACACCATCCACAGCGCTACGGAGCAGGAATAAAGCGCTCTTCCAGGGCTGCATGCACCAAAGCGCTCCCAAGGCGCTAGACCACCAAGTAAAAAGGTCCTTCCAGCAATGCAGCTCCACCATGCTGCACAAAGGTCCCAGAGAGTCCCAGGGGGCTAAGCAAAGTCCCCCCTTCAGCCCAGGCAGGGCAGAGGGGTCCCCCAGGAGTCCAGGCATCCAGGGGCTGGGCAGCGCCCACCCCTGGTAGATCCAAGTCAGCCACAAGAGCAAGAACAAGAACAACTTGGAAGGAGACTCATCCCCTTCTTATACCCAGAAATGCCTTTGAAGTACTTCGTGCAAGGGACCCCGAGTCCCGGAATGTTTTTGGTTTACGTCTTTCCTGACAGCTTCAGGGCCAGAGGTGACAGTGGGCTGTCAGGATGGAGAGCCAGCAGGGTGGGCGGCAGGCACAGCCCGGCACCACCAGACGCTCTTTCCTCCCATCCCTGACAGCAGAGGGGCCTTTCATCCACGGCTGACTCAGACCCCCTCCTCTGGGGCCTTGCAGACCCTGCAGACCCTGTCCTACTCAAACCGGACAGTCCATCCACCAGAAGGTCCAGGCACTCCTGGGCAGACTCACCAGCCAATCACACGCCAGCACCAACTTACACAAATATACCAACTTCCAAAAGTAGTACTTCCAAACTAGGCACAGTCATGCTGCATACATCATTTTGCAGCATTCATTCTCACGAGTTTATACATACCAAACTCGACCCCTGCACTCCCCACACAACAGGAACTACCATGGGCATACATATTCCCCATTCATTCCTATGGGAGGGCAGGTCACTCACCCTTCATACAGAGAGCTCCAGCACTTTACACTGTACCACAGTGAAAAAAGTGCGCAGAGGCCTAGAATCACCAACACCAGGTTCCAGAAACAGGCTAGGAAAAAGCAAAAAGTCTAGGGGTGAACCTGCCCAAAGGGCCGGGTCCAACACTTCACATAAGATGTATGTGTTCTTGGGTTTCACCTAGAATGCATTCTGCTCAAAGAACTGACAGTCAAATATTGTTTGAGAAACTAGCCACCAAATTGAAGGACCACTTGTCATTCTCAGAAGTTGTAATCTTTGCACAGTGGGAAGTCAGGGGTTGAAACAGACCTCTCTCTGTTTGAAGTTTGGTTGGCTCAGCTTAGGTTGGCAACTTTGATTGATCATCCAGTTGTTACTTCTCTTATTTGGAGTCCATGTTCCGCAGTAGGCACTATCCGAAACTTTAAAAAAAAGTTGCATAGGCTATTACTTCTTCTTTAAAACGTGTATGGCTTTCAAGTGTTTGTAGATGTGCTGCATGCTCAGGAGCACACTATGTAAATAATTCAGACATTGTTGCTGCTGTCATTCCAAATGGTAAAGACCAACATGGAAGAACAGGTGCAGGGCAGCAGGATTGCACACATCCATTCACCCCCACAAGTACAGCCCCTATCCCTCAAGCAGCAGTAGGAACGGCAAGACTGACAAATGAGGGTGAGGAGGAGAGAGTCAATGTTGAGATAGATAGAAAAAAGAATATGTGAAGCAGAGAGAAGGGAGGGTTATAGGTAGAAGAGTGATGATGAGAGGGAGGAGGGTGAGGCAGAGGGAGGATAGTGAGAAAGAGAGAGGGGGCTGACTGGTGAGGCAGAGACAGAGAGGAGGGAGAAGAAGAGAGAGTTGGGTGAGATAGAGAGAAGAATGGAGTGGAGATGGAGGCGCAGTCAGACCACGGAGAGGTGGAGAGAGAGAGGGGAGAGTGAAGCAGAAAGAGCGGCGAGTGAGATGAGAGAAAGATGGGGGTGGGTCAAACAGAGAGGAAGCCGAGGCAGGGAGAGAGCAGGGAGAGGTGGAGAAAAAGGAGGGTGAGGCAGAGGAAGTGGACGGTAAGATGAAAAGAAAAGAAAGGGGGAAACAAGAAAAGAAAAGAGGGGGAGGTGGGTAGGTGAGCAGGGCGAAGTGGAAAGGAAGGAGGTGGAGGTGAAAAGAGAGATGGGTGAGGTGGGGAGAAAGGATAATGTGGTAGAGAGAAAGAAGCCTGATGCAGAGAGAACAGAAGATATTAAGCACGTAGGTGAAACCCCAAGAAAGACAGAACTAAAACTAGTGTACATGCTCTCAGCAGTAGGTACAGTATGCAGCTCAGCCCCCCTTCACAGCCCCTCCAGCATGCCTGATCCCAGCTCACAGATACCTGTGAAATGCAATGCAACTCCATTAATCTTCACTGACCACCCATGCCTTCTCTTGGCCCTCCCAGATCCTGAATCCTGGAGCCGGGCCTGAATGTACCCCTCGGGGGCAACTCCTAGTGCCTGGAGTCAGCCCCCCCCCCCCCCCAGCCCCACTACAAGCCATGCCGCTTGCCTGTAACCACAAGCTCCTGTATGCCCCCAGCCCCAAGGTCTGTGAACACCCCCACATTGGCCTCGGCAGAACCATCACCCCAAAACCGTGAGCTGGTTCTGCCTACCTCCCTCAAGTGAATTGCCATCGGCGGCCACCCCTCACCCACGCAGGCAACACTCTGCCATGAAGAGCACACGGCGAGCCACTAGCAGAGCAGCTCTGCTCAACAGTGCTTGCTCTTGCTGGGTGAGGGGGCCCCTGGAGCACGGCCCCCCCGGCAATGCAGGGGCTGCGGGGGCCTGTGTTATGCCCCTGGTCCACAGTCAAACACTGAATCTTACTGTAGTCATCCTTCCAGGCCTTCTGCAAGAGTCCCTCACCCACTCCCGCGATTAAAAAACCCTGGCCTGGCTTCCTGTAGAATCAGTGGCTTCCTTAAATGTAACAATAAAGGGTTACTTACATTTCACTGTATCGCACTGTGTCTGCACAAAGAACAGAGCATGCTGGTGCCTGCTGAATATCAGGACAAGCAAGGTGCATGGCTGAGGGGTCCCGGGACCTCCTGCACCTGGGGCGGGGGAGGGGGTAAGCCCCTTTGCGTTCACACACAGAGTTCTATCACCTGTCTCTCCCTCTCAGCATTGCTTCTTCCTTTGAACTTCCTTTTGACCTTCTCCTGATCACTGCTCTTTCCACTGTTTCTTTCTGCACTCCAGCACTCTGATTTCCAGATAGATCTTGAGGTGCCTTCCCTTCCAGGCCTCTGTACACAAGCAAGAAACAAAAGCTATACATTGTAACTGTTTCTTTTTTGTGTGCAAGAGCTTCAGAAAACTGCTTCCTGCCCAAAGAAAGGATGAAGCTGGTTACAACTGGTGTGCAGTGCTCAGGCCTGTGCTCTGCACTCTCTTCACTGTGAGGGGAGGGGAGGGGGGCCCTTCAAGATAGGGAAGCCGGGAGCTGAAAACTTTCTCCAGGTCAAGTCAGCTCTGTGCTACCTCAGAGGAGCAGTGCCCTCTCTGGGGCCCCCACCCCACCCCCATTCTTGTCCGGGCCTGGCTCGTGGCTCTGACTGAGGAGAAACATTGTTGACACTTTGTTTCTCTTAAGTCCACAGCGTGCAGGGCAGGCTGCTTTACAGGCTGCTTTAGGGAGAGAGAATCACAGCTCTCTACCCAGTTCTCTACAAGAGCTGAGAGGGCCCCCTTCACTTACTGAAGGCTGGGCCCCCAACTCCTTCGCCGTTTGTCCTACCCCTGCTTCGTGTGCCTCTTTGTAGCGATTTCGTACAGGCAGGGAAAATGTCTTAGAGTAGTTCCCTTTTTCACACTGCAGAAAGGGATGAGAAACTACTATTACCAGCAGGCCATGGGGCGCATGAGAGCAAGGCACTGGGCGGTTCCTATATTAGCACCTCCCCCGCATGGGAAAGGTGCTTGACAATCTTCCACAGCTCTAGGAATGGCGGATGGTGTATCCCAGCCGGATTTCAGCTTAAAGACAGACCATCGATGATCAAGAGCCTGCGTGTTCAGTTCTTCGTGTACTTTCGCTGTTTTCCTGCCATTCAGTTCCCTGCTTGTCCGAGAGTCTTCAGAATCCCCGGAGAGTACATCAGTGAATTCCAGGTATCGAGGAAGGAGTGCGGGCTCGCCTCCTCCCTCTAACACTCAGTTTGTAATCCTTGTTCGTTTTTCCACGGAACTCAGTATGCGCAGGAGCGCGCATTAGTTCTGTGACTAACTGATATCATTTTGTCTTTTGTCAGCATTTATCTTTCTCAGTAACATTTCAGGCGTAGTACTAGAGAAGCACTTGGTTTTGGAAAGTGCAGTACTCGCTTGACAAGTTCATTATTGCGTGGCAAAGTTTGTTCTTTGTATCTCTCTCTCTTTTTTGTGTAAAACCTTGAGATCCTACTTTCACGTTTTTTGGCCTTAGGTGTTGTGACTTTAACGACACCTATATCTAGATAAGAGTCTCTCTAGGGGAATTGTTTATGAGGAACTTGCCTTTCAATTATAGTCTGGAATGACCTTCTGATGACCATGCCCAAATACTAAAGTTATACTACCTTGGATTGAATCATATGTTGGCTTTTCTATTGCTGGACTATAGCTGTATAATATCCTGGTGAGTTGGAGTGAAAAGAGTGCTGAGAGATGTTACACATATAGAGAGCGTTTTTTAATGCTTGTCTACTTGTCTCCCTGTCCTGCAGTACACACATCCCTACTACTGCCGTGCTGCATACCAGACCAGACTCGGAGAGGAGAGTACAGAAATTACAGCCAGTTTATTATTTTATCCACATCCTTTTCACCTTGGGCCCAATTTCAAGCAGTAGGTCTTCCTCCTCTGCAGGGAGTTGCGTCAGGTGGAATGGGGGGGTATTAGTCTGTCATCGTCTCTGCTGGTCACAAGAGGCAGGTTAGTGGCGTCTTTATATATTCTTGCGCTGCTGATGATCGCAACACTCTGCTCTTCAGTTGTGGTACACTTTCCGAGGCCCGGGTGGGGCGATGCCCGGGCCTGGACTGGAGACCAATGATTTATTAAGAGGCCGAGGCCCGGGCCTGCGCACCAGCACCTTAAGGAATGAAAGAAGATGCCATGGCGTGCCTTGCGCACGCATTACCATTTAATTAATGAGGAGGCCACGTTCGCACCATTTAGACTTGCTGGCTCTGCTCAGACTGAGGGGGCCCCTGGAGCGTGGGGGCTGCGGGCCTGTGTTACGCCCCTGCACAGCTGGCTTTTCTTGGTCTTCCTTACCAGTCATTGGATTGCCACACGTGCTGCATTTCATGAAAGGTTTACTTTAATCGCTTCCTCACACTCTACTCCTCCTCAGTGGGATTTTAATCTTGTATTGATTGTCCTCATGGAACCCACCCATATGAGTTGATACGCAGTTGACCAATTCGACGACTTACTCTGAAGACAGTACAGTTAGTGGCTATAACGTCACCCATAGGGTTAGAGAATTTCAGGCTACCTCAGTTTGCCCGCATTTCATGGTTTTGTGTCTGATAAGGTGGTTCTTTTTATCTGCCCAACATTCCTTTCCAAGGTTGTTTCTGCTTTTCATATTGACTAGTCCATTAGCCTTCCATCTTTCTGT
The DNA here is from genome assembly GCF_964263255.1 of Lissotriton vulgaris. Classification (NCBI taxonomy): domain Eukaryota; kingdom Metazoa; phylum Chordata; class Amphibia; order Caudata; family Salamandridae; genus Lissotriton; species Lissotriton vulgaris. The sequence goes on along the minus strand of NW_028246160.1, from coordinate 46,985 downwards.
TTGTTGTCCTAATCCCACAAGAGAAAGAACCAGAACACAGACTGAACCCCAGATGTGCTGCGTCCTATTACATTTACAAGGAGATAGTGAACAATATGTCCTTCGTGTGCTCCGCCATAGGTTTTAAACAAAAAAAAGGCTAAATGGTAATCAAATGCTCTATTTCTTGTTGAATCATTCTCTGTATCAAGATCTGCTACACCTTTGCCAAGAAAGACCATATATGGAGCACATTCATGCCTACTCCATTACGGCGGCTTCCATAACTCGCTCCAAATTCATTCTTGTGGCTGATATCTGCCTGGCAGCCACATTTTCTTCCGAACATACTTTTTAGCAAACATTACTGCCTCTCAGCCTAAGCATGCAGTTAAGGGAACTTTGCCAGCACTACTCAATAGCACCTCAAAGGGAGGTAAGGCTTTGCGAGTCATTCCTAAGTTGATGAACCTGTAAAAAGATACATCCATGGGAAGAAATATTTATTTACCTTCAGTAGTGATATTTCTGGCAGCTACATAATCTTCCAGCAGACTTCTCCCAGTCCCAGCTCTTCCCATTTAAGTTAATGCTGTGATTAATAATATCCCACGGTATGCAAACATGTGCCTTATTTGTTGCTCACCTTGATGGGTCATGGAAAAAATCCTAGAAACTGCTGCCCGCACCTAACATAGCCCAATGTTGTTACATCCGACAGTTGAAACAACACAACATCACCTGACTATACCAGGCACCTATTGCGGGGCAATAATTTCCGGACCATTCTGGTGCCTGAAAGGATACTCACATGGTGAGGAATCCCTGGGAAGATCATGTATCCACTCGAAATATTGTTACAGAAGGTTAGTAACCCTTTCTGATTATCCTGTTGCCATGGACTAATAGGAACATACAGCAAAGCCTAGACGCTCGGAGGGTGGAGGGGGGGTTTATTAATTATACACACTCAAGTAATAATGTGGAGCATCGCTCTGAACATCACAGGTGAGGATCAGCTTCTTATCAGGAGTCACAAGAATTGCTCCCCTCTTGCTCCTTTAACACCTGTACTATCTGCACCTGCCACTCGGGCACCTTTGGTTGTGGTAATCATTTACATCCCGCTAGCTCCCAAGTCTACAGACCAACTCCTAACTCATCGAGGGCACTCTCAATGAAGACTTGGAGCGATTCTTAATTCCTCATCCTCAGAGACCTCAATTTGCATTTCGAGGACACATGTTGCTCAGTAGCATCCCTTATTGAAGATCTAGAAAGACTGCAATTCACTCAATTGATTCATGTTCCTACTCATAGACATGGCCATACTTTAGATCCCATATTCACCAATTCCGTCTGTGTAACAGTAGCTCCCCCATGCATTTGGTATACCGGGACAACTTTGTCTTACCTTGCCTGGTCTCCATGTCTGCTCCGTTACCCACATATTAATTTAGCCGACCTGCAATTAGAAACCTGTATTAGTGATGCACTGGACTATATTGCACCTATGAAAAATGCAACTGACACTCGTTCCAAGCCCTCAGCGGAATGGTTTAGTGATGAACGATTGCTTATGAACAAATCCTGCAAGCGCCTTGAATGTCTTTGGTGCAGGAACTACAAGGTACTAGATAAAGCTAATTACTACAAGGCCATGAAAGAAAACCATAAACAGATCAGGTTTGTGTAGACCCAGTTTTATGCTCAAGGGATTGATCAGCAGCTGAAGAGGTAGTTTGAGGACAGAGATCTCCTACACGAGACCCAATCTGGGTTCAGACTCAGTACAGCATCGATTCCGTGATCCTGCCCCCTCTTAGGCTCATTGCTGATGAGGGTAAGTCGGCTGCACTAGTAATGCTGGACCTGAGTACTGCCTTCAACACCGTATCCCATGGCCTTCTTCTCGAATGGCTCTGGTCCTACAGTGTCGGGGACCTAACCCTGAGATGGTTGGCATGTTTCCTTCAGAACTGCACCTTCCAGTTGACCTGACAGCTGTGTTCCTCTGAGGTCTTTACGCTGCAGCAGGGGGTGCCGCAGGGCCCAGCCCTGAGCCCGACATTATTTATTCTGGATATGCGCCTCCTTACTGATGTGATTGAGCATTATGGCGTCAAAATTGTGTCAATCGCTGGGGTAATCCGGGTAATTACCGCCCAATCTCACTCATTGATTCAGCTGTAAAGGTCCTAGGTAGAGTGGCCTTATCTAAACTATCTGACTGGCTGGAGGAAACTAATACCCTCTCTGCCTTACAATACGGCTTCAGAAAGGGGCGAAGCACAATAGACCAAAGCCTAAATTTGCAACTGCTCATAGGGAAATACACAATAGCGAAGCCAGGAACATTGTATATCGCATTCATGGACCTGTCCTCGGCCTTTGATCGAGTAAACAGGTCCAAGTTATGGGGCCTGCTCCTATAGATAGGAATAGATTCTAATATTGTGTACTTCTTGGCAGACCTCCATAGGGACCTCACAGCCACGGTGAGATATGACCGAAAAGGGAATTGCACAGGCAAGATTAGCATCACCAATGGTGTACGGCAAGGTTGTATCTTAGCCCCCTTGCTATTCACATTATATATCAACGATCTGGGTGTTGTTTTAGGAGCCGCATGCAAGGATATACCACGGGCAGGGAAGTTTCTATTACCGGCATTATTATATGCGGATGATGCCGCCCTTTTAGCTCGGACCGCAGTGGGACTCCAATGTCTTTTAAATTCATTTTATGTGTTCATGTCTTCTTTTGATTTAAGTGTCAACTATGGTAAATCTCATGTCATGGTGGTGGGCCCGAAAGGCAGGGTTTTGAAAAATGTAAAGACATTGCAATGTAACGGGCATAAATTGACAAGAGTCTCCAGGTTTCCCTATTTGGGGGTTGTATTTGACGATAGATCTACCTGGCACCCCCAATTGTTGGAGAAAAAAAATGCCTTTGTCCGTTCTATTCTGGCAGTTTGGGGTTTTTCTCGAAAACTGGGGGTAAAACCCTTGCAGGCAGTATTGAAGGTATATGCTGCAAAATGTATTGCAATGTATGGCGCAGACCTGTGGGGCTTCAGACCAGTTAAGATGCTTCAAGTAGTGGAGGACAATTTTCTGAAATCGATTTTATCCTTGCCACGATCTACGGCCGGTTTCATAGTGCACCAAGAATCTGGCGTAGATTATCTGGAAGATCGAATCGCTGTGGCCCCCTTACTAAAATGGATTTCAGTTTGGCTGAACCCGGAACTGGAGGTGAACCACGCAGTTATAAAGGATTGTCTGACATTAGATCACTGGGATTTTATCCCCTGGCTGAAATATGTCCAACAACTATCTATAACATTAGGCCGGCCAGAATTGTTCACTGAGCCGGCCAAACTTGTGAAGGGTGACCTGAAATGGGTTAAAAGCACCTTTATGTTGAACAGAGGGGTGGATAGAGAAGGCTTGGAGCTGGTTAAACCAACCGTGAGAACTCACCAACTGATTGTATCCTCAGGGCGTGAACTGGAACTATATTTAAAGGTTGTTAACATTCCCAATCACAGATATCTTTTAACAAAGTTCGGGTTAAATAAAATTCATTTCCTGATCTCTGGTCGCCCTTGTTGGACTAAGCCTTCAGATTTGGACCTGTGTAAATGTGATGGTTTTTCCCTCATGGACACTGCTCATTTTTTGTTTTTTTGTGGTCACTTCACAGACATAAGGAAAAGGTTTATCCTACCCATATTAAAGGGGAAAGGGTTTAGATAAGTGAAGCCCGCTTTACTGTACCTCCAATTACTGTCTAATACTTGGGAAATTTGTAACGTGGCCACATTCTTTACCATAGCTATGAGACTTAGCAAAAAGATTAATTGGTCTTAGATGAAATATTGTACATGGCAAGTTTTTAGATAACTTGTAAAAATGTTTTTATTCTTTATTTTTTTCCATAATCGTGGCATATTGCATACACTTTTAAAATGATACCATGTTCCCGCATTTTATATATTTTCTACTGGGTACTCTCTTTTTTAACTGCATTGAATGTCATTGTGTTTTCTGGTGTTTTTGGATCTTTATGTTTACACCTGTATACTTTTGTGGTTTTTGATATGAACCGAATAAAGTATTTCTGACTGACTGACTGTGTCAATCGCTGATGATAGACAGCTAATCATCACCTTGATGCAGGAAGAAGGGGCTTCCGCAGGAAACTTTAGATCTTGTTTGCTTGGATTAGCAGAGTGAATGGAAATCACCTGTCAAGCTGAATGCTGCGAATACCGATATCATGGTCCTAGGGAAACAGCCATCGATCTGGTCCACTGCATGGTGGCCAGACACTCTAGGGCCAACCTCTACTCCTGAGCAGAAAATGAAGAACCTCAGTGTCTGGTTTGATAATACTTTCTCCTTTGACAGCCAGTCTTGACGGAGTCAGCTTTGGCATTTTCAGATTGCAACCCATGATCTTGGGTCTTCTTCCAGATGCTACCAGGAAGTCCAGGTCCTAGTGATGTCTAGACTCGATAATTGTAATGTGCTATATCTCAGGCCACCCAAGGCAGTTTAAGGGTGCTTCAAAGGGTACACTGCAGCACGTCTGCTGCTGAACATCCCGAGATACTCTTCGATGGGCCCTGCCCTTGTTAAGATCCATTGGCTCCCAATCAGGAAAAGAGTATCCTTCAAAGTGATATGCTTTTGTCATAAAATGTTGAATCTGAACGGCCTTCGATATCTTCATCCGTTGACCAAGCCCCATCGACCTAACAGATCTACAGAAGCAGCGCTCTCTGCGATTCCAAGGGTGGACTGGGTGCATATGGGAGGCTGTTCGTTCATTTTCTTGGCCGCCAAACTGTGGAACACTCTCCCTGTTTATCTGAGACAAGACCGCTCAAAACTGGCTTTTCGTACGAAACTCAAGACCTAGCTCTTTAGACAATCTTAAATTAGGCCCCGTACTGGGCTATTGTGGTTCTGAAATCCTAGTGCTCTACAAATCTCTTTATTATTCTTATTTATTTATTTTATTTATTAAGCAATTTGTATTGCGCAGACTAAACCCGAAGGTATCAAGGCGCCTATCAAAATAAGTATACAGAAAAAACAGAATATAGAGTGTTACTAATGCAGAATGCCACTAGGGATATGCAAGTATGAAAAGATGGGTCTTGAGCGCAGATCTAAAAGTTTGCAGAGAGGGACTGGATTTTACGTCAAGAGGGAGGGCATTCCACCACTTAGGTGCCAAGAAGGAGAAGGCCTTACCTCCCCATCTCACTTTTCTGATACGGGGTACAGAGAGGAGGAGTTTTTGACCGGAGCGAAGGTTTCTACTCGGGTTGTGCCGCGAGAGAATGGAACCCATACTAGTGGGGTAGGGTTTAGCAAGAGCTTTGAACACCAGGCACAGGGATTTGAAGCGGATCCGGTATTCAACGGGGAGCCAGTGCAATTGTTTTCGGGCTTCAGTAGCAGAGGCACGCTTAGGTAGGTCAAGAGCAAATCTCGCTGCCGCGTTCTGGACCACCTGCAAGCGCTGTAGATGACTCTTGTTCAACCCTGCATACAGCGCATTGCAGTAGTCCAGGCGTGAGCCCAGAAAAGCAACAGCAAGTTGCTTTCTAGCCTGGGGTGACAGAAAGTGCCTGATTTTCCTCAGTGTGTGGATAATCCCCCAGCAGGTCGAAACAGTCCTGTTGACCTGTAGGCACATACTGAGGTTAGGGTCAATCATGACTCCCAGGTTTTTAGCTGACTGGGTGGGCTCTGGACATGCACCCAGCGAATCCGGCCACCACTCCGCCGACCAGATCGATTCCTTGCCACCAAAAACCATCACCTCTGTCTTCTCCCCATTCAGCTTTAGTGAATTGTGGATCATCCACTGGCCAACTGCCTCCATGCAAGATCTAAAATTGGTGGCAGTTGACGTGGCTGGCTGGGAGAGAGAGACTAGGATCTGGGTGTCGTCCGCATAGGACACTACCTCCATCCCGAAAGATCTAATAAGTCTGGCAAGGGGGGTCACGTAGATATTAAAAAGGGTAGGGCTGAGAGCTGACCCTTGGGGGACCCCACATTGCACAGACAGGGATGGAGATAGGAATGAGCCCAGCATTATCCTTTGTTCTCTGTGGTCGAGAAAAGAGGAGAGAAGTCCCAGAGCAGGCCCGCAGACACCAATTTCCCTTAGGCGAGATGTTAATACCGCAGGAGAAAGAGTGTCGAAGGCCGCAGTAAGGTCTAACAGGATCAGGAGGGAGGTCTGACCCTCATCAACTCTGGTGCGGATGGTATCTAGCACTATGGTGAGGGCAGACTCGGTGCTATGTTCCCTCCTGAACCCATGCTGGGAAAGATCCAAACAGCCCGAACTCTCCACAAATGCCGCCAGATGTTTATTTAAATAGGCTTCAAGCATCTTTGCGGGAGCCGGGAGCAGTGAGATGGGGCGAAAGTTCTTTAACACCCCGGGATCCAGAGAAGGCTTTTTAAGCAAAGGTTTTACAACAGCATTTTTCCACTGTTGGGGAAAAATGCCTTCCTTCATCGCTCTGTTCATGATGTCAACCAGAGGAGGAAGGAGAGATTCTCTGCACTGCTTGAGGATCTTTAGCGGGCAGGCGTCCAGTGGAGAACCAGATTTGGTTTTATCAAGCAGGATTTCAAGATCCTGTCTGGAAAGAGGAGGAAAGGAAGTCAATTCCTGAGGCGGAGAGGGTACCGCAACACTGGGTTCAGGGAGGGCAGGCAGCAGAGGGACGGTGGTGAGGGATTTTTGGACCTCCAGAGCAGCGTAGATGTCAGCTATTTTAGACTGGAAAAAGGCCGCTATCTTGTTGCACAGGTCCTGGGAGGCAACCACAGGATCCGGTGTCTGAAGTGTCGTGAGGGAATCGACAATCCTGAACAGATCTCTAGGAGATGACACTGAGGAGGTGAGTGCCGTGAAGTATTCCTGCTTGGTCTTAATGACTTCAGATTTATAATTTTTAAGCAGGACCCTATGGGCTTCTCTGTCTTTAGAGGCCCCGCTAGAGTGCCATGCGCGCTCCTGTCTTCTTACCTCCTGTCTCCGAAGCCGGAGTTGTTCGGAGAACCAGGGGGCGGAGGGTCTTTTCCTAGCAGAGTAGCAGGGCCTTGCAGGAGCAAGCTCCTCCATGGCTTCAGCAATGGTACTTTCATATAGAGAGACCGCAGTGGGGGTATCTGCTTCCCTAGGAATGGACAGCCTGGTAGTCCATGGGAGGAAGGAGTCATCCCTGATCTTTTTAAGGTTCCTTCGCACTTCCGTGGTGCTAGAGGCCCTACTGATATAGCCCTGTGCGGGGAACAGCAGGTTGAAGGGAACGGCCAGATGGTCCGACCAGGAGAGGTGAAAAGAGCTGGCCACTGTCAACCTAGGATCGTTGGAAAAGATGCCATCAAGCGTGTGGCCCGCTCGGTGGGTGGGACCGTTCACCAGCTGGGTGAGTCCACAGGCTGACATAGTTTCTACCAGGGAGATCGTGTCATGAGTCTCCAGTAGCTCTAGATGAAAATTAAAGTCACCTAGGATGGTCAGATTTTGTAGACCAAAATAGGGTTCCAGAACCTGCATTAGTTTCAACCCAAAACCTGCTCTAGGACCAGGGGGGCGGTATATCAAGATTCCATTGAATGCTGGGTTAGCAGAATCCGAGAGGGAGAAATATAGCACCTGAAAAGTGTCCTTAGTAGTAGAGAGGGGTGTAGTGTGACAGTGAAATGTGTCCCGATAAAGTATGGCCAGTCCACCGCCCACACGACCTGATCTGTCCAATCGAGCAAGGCAGTAGCCCTCAGGGACCGCTTCAACTAGATCTGGACCGGAAGAGTCTTTCGCCCAGGTCTCGGTAATAAAGACCCAGGATGGGGTCTTATCTAAGACCAGTTCCTTAAAAGCGACGTTGTTTTTAATGAGCGAGCGGGCGTTGAGGAGGATGCCGGCCTCGCAAGGGTTTTTAGATGCGAGTAGCGGGCAGGGTTCTGAGGGGCCAGAGGCGTGAGTGAGTACAGGCTCACCCGTCAGGGTCGTGAAGCATGCACAACTAGTACAGGTCAAGTAATCCTCAGGTCTATAGCGATGAGAGCACAGGGCGGGGGCGGGCTTCAGCCGCAACATCTCACCTACAGAGTATTTCAAGACAGGGGCGACAGCATTGTGACGGCCAGGGGTCCAGCCGTCCAGCCCGTCCTCAGCGCGGACGGGCGCAGACGGGCTGGACTCTGGCGTGACTCCGGCGGGCATCCGGCGCATCCGCTGCCGCGTCCGCTGCGCGGAGCCGCTGAGTACTCTTTTATAGAGACTAGAGCGCGAGGTCGCGCCTACCCTCAATATGGCCGCCAAACAGCCCTCGCCTCCCCGGGACCAGCTCTCAGCGTCAATACTCAGCTGAGAGCGGCCCAGGAGGTGGAGGGGGGAGAGAATTAGTGTGCTGGTAATATCCGCTTTGAAAAAAGCAGAAGCAGGTAAAATACACGCGTTGCACAGGACGCGCTAAAAATGTGCCAGGCAATCTAAAATAGGTCACAATTCAAGGATCACAAAGGAAAGTAGAGAGATCCCTCCGGCTTCCGCCTCAGAGGGAGAAAAGCTATCGTTTGAGCAGCTCGATCCTAGCCCCCTTTATAGAGACTAGAGCGCGAGGTCGCGCCTACCCTCAATATGGCCGCCAAACAGCCCTCGCCTCCCCGGGACCAGCTCTCAGCGTCAATACTCAGCTGAGAGCGGCCCAGGAGGTGGAGGGGGGAGAGAATTAGTGTGCTGGTAATATCCGCTTTGAAAAAAGCAGAAGCAGGTAAAATACACGCGTTGCACAGGACGCGCTAAAAATGTGCCAGGCAATCTAAAATAGGTCACAATTCAAGGATCACAAAGGAAAGTAGAGAGATCCCTCCGGCTTCCGCCTCAGAGGGAGAAAAGCTATCGTTTGAGCAGCTCGATCCTAGCCCCCTTTATAGAGACTAGAGCGCGAGGTCGCGCCTACCCTCAATATGGCCGCCAAACAGCCCTCGCCTCCCCGGGACCAGCTCTCAGCGTCAATACTCAGCTGAGAGCGGCCCAGGAGGTGGAGGGGGGAGAGAATTAGTGTGCTGGTAATATCCGCTTTGAAAAAAGCAGAAGCAGGTAAAATACACGCGTTGCACAGGACGCGCTAAAAATGTGCCAGGCAATCTAAAATAGGTCACAATTCAAGGATCACAAAGGAAAGTAGAGAGATCCCTCCGGCTTCCGCCTCAGAGGGAGAAAAGCTATCGTTTGAGCAGCTCGATCCTAGCCCCCTTTATAGAGACTAGAGCGCGAGGTCGCGCCTACCCTCAATATGGCCGCCAAACAGCCCTCGCCTCCCCGGGACCAGCTCTCAGCGTCAATACTCAGCTGAGAGCGGCCCAGGAGGTGGAGGGGGGAGAGAATTAGTGTGCTGGTAATATCCGCTTTGAAAAAAGCAGAAGCAGGTAAAATACACGCGTTGCACAGGACGCGCTAAAAATGTGCCAGGCAATCTAAAATAGGTCACAATTCAAGGATCACAAAGGAAAGTAGAGAGATCCCTCCGGCTTCCGCCTCAGAGGGAGAAAAGCTATGGCTTCCATCAACAAACCTGTTGATCAGCCAAACAGGTCTGAGCTTGAACTCCTTGTTCCAGAAGCCCACAAGAACTGGACACAAAAAAGAAGAAAACTGCACCTTCCCTGCAGTGTCTTGAAGACACTGAAGGCACGCTCAGTCAGTCGTTACTGTCTGACCTTGAAGTTTTTAATCTTTTACTTCGAAACTCTGGGGCTACCCACTCTGCTGGTCACCTGTTAGATCCAATTATCTCTAACTTACCTTACGATTGCTCCCAAAAGGCCCGCCCACTAGAATGGTCTGACCATTTTGCGGTACATTTCCTGCAACCTCTCCCTTTAACCAATTTTAAGCACTGTGATGGTAAGAGTAAGCCTTCCTATCGGTGGGATAGGCTTAATCTGGTGGCATTCAATCAACATCTTACTGAATCTACTCCGAGTCCGGATAGCTCTGGAGTTGAATCTAATGCTGCAGTTTCCCAATGGTTAAGGGATGCTGTAATCGCATCCTCCCCTCCTTTATCTAACAACCACAGATCCCTTCATCCTCCTGCGCCTTGGTTCTCTGAAGATTTAAAATCACAACGAGCCAAGTGCAAGGTTTTGGAAAGGAAATGGAGGCTTTCCTACTCCATCTCTAGTAAGGTAGTTTATAAAGTAGCATTAAAGAGCTACCATGGCAATTGTAAGTTGGCCAAGGCCACCTTTACGGCATCTATGATAACTCAGGCACAGAATTGTCCACGGACTCTCTTTGCAGTAGTGAAGAAGCTAACAGGAGCAGACACTACACCGTCTCCTCCGGCTCTGGATAAACCACAGTGTGATGCCATTGCAGATTTTTTTATTTCTAAGGTGGAGCGTATTCATGAATCTTTGAATGCCTCCCCGCCACCTGTTCACCCCTTACCGGTGACTACTTTTAGCAATCCTCTTCCTCCCCCCTCAATGTATATTCACAACTGGCTACTGTTCGATGACACCACTTTGCTATCGTGCCTGAACAGTATTAGGTCAGGCTCCCCTCGGGACCCTGTTCCTATGAAAATTCTAAAACAGTTGGACCTTGAGCCTAGGAGAGTCCTGATGAGACTCTTAAATACATCTCTCACAGAGTCCTTGGTGGCGCAGGAGTGGAAGCATGCCATGGTTGTTCCCTTGCTGAAAAAGACCGGAGCGGACACCTCTAACCTATCCAACTTCAGGCCCATATCCCTGCTGCCCGCATGTTCCAAAATCTTGGAACGACATGTGAACACTCCGCTTAATTCGTTTGTCGAGAACGTGGGATATCTTCATCCGTCCCAATCCGGGTTTCGCGCACACTATTCCACTGAATCCGCTCTCCTCGGGGTGATGGAGAGGCTGCGGCACGGTATCGATCGCGGGGAAACCGTTGCACTCATCCTTTTGGATTTGAGTGCAGCATTCAATACCGTGTCTCATTCCATTCTTCTTGACTCTCTCCGCTCCCTTGGTGTTGCTGGATCTGCGCTGGCCTGGATTGCCTCCTTTTTAGGTGAGCGCACCTTTCAGGTGTTTTCGACAAAAGCTGAATCTGCTGTCTATTCATCGGCACACGGCATCCCCCAGGGGTCGATTCTCAGCCCTCTGCTGTTTAATATCTATATCAGACCCCTTGCTACCATCGTGGAGGACGCCGGGTTGACGATTTATTCGTACGTCGATGACACGCAGATCGTTTTCTCTCTTTCCAGCAGTGAGGGCCATGAGGTCTCCGCCTTGAAATCTGGCCTGTCACGAGTTGCTGCTTGGATGCACGACCATCTGCTCAAGCTCAACGGTGACAAGACCGAGGTCATTATCCTGGGCAAGAATAAAGATCTGTGGGGCCCTAGGCATTGGCCCAGTGATATGGGTCCTCTGCCGAAGCCAACCCCCATTGCCCGCAACCTTGGCTTCCTCATAGATGATAGGCTCTCTATGAGACAGCAGGTAACAAAGGTCGCTGCAATCTGTTTTTCCACCTTAAAATGGTTGCAGAAGATTCTATGGATGCTGCCTTGCTCCACTCGGAGAACTGTCGTCCAGACCCTTGTGATTTCTCGTATTGATTATGGGAATGCGCTCTATCTTGGGGCCGATAAGGCCACCATAAACAAGCTTCAAGTGGTGCAAAATTCGTCAGCTCGTTTGTTGTGTAATGTTCCCCAGAGATCTTCCGCAGCTCACGCTTTACGTGACCTTCATTGGCTCAAAGTCTCAAACCGCGTAAAATTTAAAACTTTATGCCTCCTCTTCAAAATTAGACAGGGCTCAGCACCAAAATACCTGCAAGACCTGGTTCAAGTCTATAAGCCTGGTCGGACTCTAAGATCTTCCACTAGTGGCAATTTCTTTGTCCCCAGAATCAAACTGGCCAAAATGGGCGGCTGCTCGTTTTCTTATCTTGGCCCAAAGATGTGGAATGCTCTTCCGCTGGCTCTGAAAGCTGAGACTGATCTTCTCCCCTTTCGTAAAAAACTGAAGACCCTTTTATTCAACTAATTTTCTGCATAGTATGTTCTGTTTAGGCCTTCTGCTTGTTTTCTTTCTTTCATCTATCTCTGGCGCCGGGAAACCCATTGAGGGTAGCTGCACGCAATACAAGTTCAAATAAATAAATAAATAAAATTGCTCCCAAGCACAATCAGTGAGTAGCTCCTCATCAACTATTTATTAGAGAAAGACACTCCACCAAATGCAGAAACTGAACTTGCAGTACAACTTCACAACTAGTAAAAAAGGCTAAGTAAAGTCTCTAATTCAAACTGGATACCTTTTCATCTTTACTGGCCATTTTGTCAATTTCTCCAAAGTTCTTGAATTAGTAGATAAACACTCCATTCCTTTCTCCTTCATTAATAGGGTTTGATAATCGCCAGGCGAGTCTCACCAAGCGAGAAACACTCACATCGGACTCCAACACCACCACATTATTCTTAAAAGGGCCCATAAGCCCAGAGGTATCTTTTTTCTTTTCTTTTTGAACCAGAACGTCATCGCCCACTGCCCAGGCATAACACTTCACTATGGGAGAGCCATTATCCTAGGACTTGTACATCTGCTGCTACCATCCCAATAGTAGTTTCCGGTCTTCTCTTTCTGCACCCCCCATCTTCTTTCCCAAACACACCCATCCTGGATTCAGCAAAGCGACAGCATTCCTACTGGGGGTGGGAAAATCACCCAAATAAGGCATAATTACATGTAATTATATGAAATGCAAATCTGTCATTGTGTGCCATATTTAAGTGCTAAATTAATCCTTGTGTTAATTTTTGTCACAAGGAAACATTTCAACAAATGAACAGTGAACAGCAGCTGCTGTTCCCGCGAGTTTGCAGTAACTATTTATTGCATTGCACAATTTGCATGAACAAATGGCGCGAAATTACATGAAATGGTGAAATTCGTGAACTTCGCTTACCAATCTTAATGCAAAATTCCTGAAATTTTGCCAGCCTAATTGAAGTTCAGCCATGCTAGCTTGCTCTCTCTGGTCTCATCATAAGGAAACACTCTGGTGAAGCTATGCTGTGTAGTTGTATGAGCCCACCGTGCCACACTCAAAACTTGTACTAGAGGCACGCTCAATTATAACGCCCCTTTCACCATCCCTTCACTATTTTGTTCATAACTTTTGCAAGACCATTCACCTGTGGTAAGTACAAAGCAGAAGCTGGTGTGAAATGCATAAACTCTACAAAAAAATGTGCATTTGATCTGAAAGTGCACACCATTGTCAGTTACGATGGGCTTTGGAACACCCTCCTTGGGGATCTCTTCTTAAATAAAGTCGATGACTGCAGACATGGTTACAGACCCAAAGCAATGGACTGTGGCCCATTTGATAGTATAGTCCACCAGAACTATAACACACCTTTCCAATGGTTGCATATAAATTGAAAGGGATCTACAATATCTATCGCCATTTTTTTCCACGGCTCATCCAGAGTCAACACAGGCAACACAAGTGATTGGCTTGCTAATTAGTTTTTGCCAGTCGGTGCACACATGGAGCAGTTTTTCACCACTGTCTTAAACATATCGTCCATGCCCGGCCATCAACATGGCTCCCTCAAATCTTGCTTTGGTTAAATCCCTGCCCAGATGTCCTTTATGAGTCAGATTTACCAATTAGTCCCTCACTGCTTCGGGGGAGACCTCGCCTCCCACCTCTTAACTCAATACAAGATCCACCAAGTTCAGGTCATTTCTTACAACTCCAAAATATTTTTCTGGAATTTCCAAATCCCTGGTTCTGGGCCAACCTTTCAAAACATGTTCCTTGATTTTGTTATGCAACAAATAATTTTCTGTGGCCACATTCCATTCGTCCTTGATTAAAGCATCCAAATTTACCCATAAAAATGGCACAGATTCTTCAACACTGATCATATGGTCCAACTGCATCCTTGATAAAAAAATAAGAAGCTGCATTATTTCTTGAACCAGCCAAATATTGCACTTCAAAATTAAATTCGGTCATGCCTTCAAGCCACCCACTGATCCCCGGTGTAGCAGACAGACTGCCTAGGAAAGAAAACCCATGAGCTAATGGCTTATGGCCACTCTTGACAACAAATCCTAGTGTTCGGTCACCCCTCCCCTGCGCCACGTTAGGCCAAATTCCCCCACCTTCAGATCAGTGAAAAGAGGAAGCAGATTGACTCAGACACCTTTAAAGTGTAAAAAAAACAGGCACATATGACTTTAACATGAGTTAAAACTGTAATTTTAAGGATTCTTTAAAGAAGACTCATGCTATTACTAAATGATCCAATTTATTTAACAGGAATTAAAAAAAAAAAGTATCTAATGCTTTATCACAGACCCCATTGCATCAGTTACGGGTCCTGTAGTCCGTGACGATAGCTAAAAAACTGGGACTATGAAAATAGAAAGATACTGGATATACTGACATAAGTTACTAGCTCATTACTCCTGCTAAAGTAGCAATTTTGGAAAGGTAACTTTCACTGCTAGAAATAGAACAGGACTGCCTGATGGAGATTGGAGAGGGTTTTACATTTGAATAACTATGAATACATCTTGTTTGATCCCAGTAACCAACTGGGATTGTTAAGTAGTGTCTAACTTTTCTTTGGAGGAAGATATGTTGAAAATGTTTTGCAGACTAACTGTTGATAGAGGTGGGTTGACAAATGTATGTTCTTTTTGTTTTAAAGGTTGTATTGTTGGTATGAGTGATATTTATGTTATAAATCACTTCAATAGAAAATTAAAAAACCTGGAAACCACAAATTCTTTCAGGCATGATTTTATTGGAAACACACCAAACTTTTAAACACCTGTTTCCTAACAAGCATTCTACTTGTTCATATTAGGGAAAAGTCATAATATCTTACATATCATCAATGTAACATTACTTTCATTTTGAATTTATTTCTTTGTTTTTCCTTCCTTAAGTTCTACGAAAACAGAACCCACTTTTTAATATATATATATATATATATATATATATATATATATATATATATATATATATATATATATATATATATATATATATATATATATATTTTCTTCAAAATCAACCCCAGTTAGAGTCTGGGATTCAGTAAAAGATGAATGCAACGTAAAGTGTGAATAACTAATAACATTTAAGTTCAATTTCAATATGTCCAAAGTGCTGGGATTGGGGAGCCACAGGAAATGTGTCTTAATTTACTCAATGAAGCACCTATTCGAGTTTGTTTGCCCACTGGCACATTGAGACAGAAACTGTTTTTTTTTTTTTAACTATTTCAGAAATCAAAGGTTGTAATAAATTCCTTTGACATACTTAAGTCATATTAGCAATCTCAACTTTTAATTACATGAATCAATTACTGAATCCAATGCTGAGTCTATCCGGCATTCTCTTTGTACAATGAAAATGTAATGCAAGTTTTCACTGGTCCACAGTACGGCGATGACGCTGAGCAATGCAGAAAATAAGAACACACACTTTGGAAATGTAAAAATTTTCCTTTTTCTATCACGAAAATGTTTTAAGGCACATGATAGTTACAAATACAATTTTTGCCACTAATCACCGGTAAACGCTCCTTAACAGAACATTGGATATTTACAAATTGGGTGGGAAGTCCAGATTATCACAACCGTGTTTGTGTTCCTTGTCGTGGGCGTCCATGACTCCGGGCACTATGGCGGAAAAAAGTACCTGTACCCCGCTCAAGATTCATGTGTTGAAAGTGAAACATTGAAGTGGTTTGTGTTCTGTACACGCTCATTCCCCCACAATGCCAAAGAAAACTATTTTAAATGATTAATGAGAAACAATGCCTTTACTACCGCTGCTTTGAACAAAATGTACTTTTGCACTGCGGATTAGATTTCCTTACCAGATATTGATAAAATGCTGGTAGATAGCACCAATTTGAATGGGAAATCATGTATAAGCACAACAATCATAACCAAATAGATTTTGCATTGGCTATTGCCGCATAAAAAAATATGAATAACAAAAAACAAACATTTCCTAGATAACAAAATGTAATAGCCAATTTTTATAAAAATTATTTTGTTTTAAAAACATGTTAACTACATTATTCCAATTTTTTGTTCTCGTTCCAGTAGAATGAATAAAATACATGAGTAGGTAGTTAAAAAGGATCAGATGAATTTGTGAAGATGTGAGTCTAATTCTTAAGGGTGGAATAGAGAGAACTATATCCTGATGGTGCAACTGACATATATTACCGTCTTCGTGTATACAGAAATATAGTGGCTAACATCGGGGCACGCGTTCTTATGGTTACTCAGTACATGAGGAGGTGAAAGGAGGATTTCACTTTACCAGGAATAAAGCCCTGGAACCAGTTTTAAAATATGCAGGGAACACAGGAAAGACAGCCTATCCATTTTACAAACCTTCTTAGCATTGTGTGCACTAGTTTGTCAAGAAATAATGATTTAGGAACTTTGTGTAAGACACAGACTAACCCAAGTGCATTTACAGAACACTCTCTGGGATAGGCAACAATAAAAGTCATGTGTTTGTGATGCTCCTGTACCTGTGCGTCCTACTTTTAAAAATATATAAGAACTGAAGGTCATATGTATTTGGTACAAAGCAAATAACCAAGCTTAATGTTTTAGAATGTGTGATTAACCTTCTCAATACACAATCAAACTGAGTTCACACTATTTTGCTATTTATTTTCTTGGGCAGGAAAGGTTAAAGTGCGCCCATCATGTTGAAATGTTAAATACAACATTTACAAAGCATTTTGGGTCCAAGTCAGGAGTAGGCAACATTCACTTTGCGTGTGTACATTTTGGCAGAATTTTCCCTGCGCATCAAGCATTTGTAAATGCAGAAACTCCCCCAGGATGGTTGCATGTCTGTGACCACAAATTTAGTGGAGAGTATTTAAAGGTGCTTTTAGGTGTGATCAACAGTAAATATTGGTCAGCATCCACACAATTGCAAAGTGTGGGGTAAATCAAAGGTTTGTAGGTACTTGTTTATTCTTGAATCATATGAAAAATTATTCCTTTTAAGAAAGGAGTATGTTTCTTTCCATGCCGGCAATGAGGGCTACACATAAGTGTGATACAAATGTACATTAGTTCTTTGTTTTTTGTTTTTCCATAGGAAAATATCTCTTCATTGAGACACATCTTCCCCCAAACCCATCATTAACCGCATTGCGGCGGCAGCTTTTCCCGCTGTGTGCGGCGTTTTTTAAAATACCGGTTTACATGACGAGCTCAGCTCGTCATCAGCATACAAGCGCCATAGCTGATGACAAGCTGAGCTCGTCATCAGCATCGAAGGGGTTAAGTGTGGAATGATGGGGTTGGGGGAAGAGGTGTCTCAATGAAGAGGTATTGTCCTATGGAGAAACAAAAACTAAAGAACTAATGTACATTTTTATCACACTCTGGAAATTCACTCCTTATGCTTCCATGAATTTTATTTTATTTCTGAGAACATTCTGTATAAACAAACACTTGAAGTGCATCACCAAGAGGGCACCTATTTGCCATGTTCGCCGACAGACCCCTTTAGGTATATGAGTGAAATAACGACTTCTTATTAATGAAAGGTAAAGTTTAGCTTCCCAATTTACTTCTCAAACCTTTCTCTTTTAGACCCCAACTATATGTGCGGTTTGGTCCTACCTTATCATCCTGCTCGCCAGCGGCAGGCCTTGCACTGGGGCCTAAGAACAAATGCAGCAGTAAAGGAGTTAGGCTAGGACAGGTGTGATGCCCACCTGTTGCAGCTTCCTGAATGATGCAATAGAACAGAAGGAAGTCACTCCATTCTTCATCTGCCCTCGAAAGCCCACCGTGTCACGAGACCGATTTCATGGGGTCTCTTAATGTGAAAATTGATCTGCACCAAGGGGTGGTTAAATCTGTAATGACCCACTGGGATCTCCTTCATAGGCGTTAGATCAACCGGCATTCGCTTGTTAGGTCTCGAACAGTCCTTAGGAGGACAGATGTGCATTCTTTGGGCGTTTCTGGGAATTTGCTGGTGCAGCATCGCTGGAACATTCTCCAGCCGTGGGCAATAGAAACATTTGTGTGAGAAAGGAGTAGACTTTTAGGTGGCACGTCTTGGTGGTACAATGGAGAATCCTATCGAGCGTAGCATGGAAAGTGCCTTGACTTGTGAAATGGGTACACCTATCCAGGTGTTGTGTGAGCATCCTTCCCATGTGTTGTGACATGAATAAATCTATCCAGATGTTGTGTCAGCATCCTACCTTAGTGCTGTGACAAAGATACATCTATCCAGATGTTGTGTGAGCATCCCTCCCTAGTGTTGTAACATGAGTAAATCTAACCAGATGTTGTATGAGCATCCTTCCCTAGTGTTATGACATAGGTGCATCTATCCAGGTGTTGTGTGAACATCCCCCCCAGTGTTGTGACAAGTACATGTGTCCAAATGTTGTGTGAGCATATTTCTCTAATACTGTGATATGGCTACATGTATCCAGGAGTTGTGTGAGTATCCTTCCCTAGTGTTGGGACATGAGTAAATCTATCCAGATGTGTGAGCATCCTTCCCTAGTGTTGTGACATGAGTACATCTATCCAGATGTGTGAGCATCCTTCCCATGTGTAGTGACAGGAGTAAATCTATCCATGTGTTGTGATAGCATCCTTCCCTAGTGTTGACATAGGTGCATCTATCCAGATGTGTGAACATCCCCTCGAGTGTTATGACAAATATATGGGCCCAGATGTTGTCCTTCTCTAATATTGTGACATGGCTACATGTATCCATCCAGGTGTTGTGTAAATATCCTTCCCTAGTGATATCACCGGAGTGCATCTATCTAGATGTATGAGCATCTCTCCAAGTGTTGTGACCCAGGTACATCTATCCAGCAGTTGTGTGAGCATCTTTCCCTAGTGTTGACATGCATAAATCTATCCAGATGTGTGAGCATCCCTCCCTGGTGTTGTGAGATACCTACATCTATTGAGATGTTGTTTGAGCATCCTTCCCTAGTGTTGTGGCATGGGTACATCTATCAGGTGCTGTGTAAGCATCTTTCCCTGGTGTTGTGACATGGGAACATCTATG
This sequence comes from Lissotriton vulgaris, assembly GCF_964263255.1. Taxonomy (NCBI): domain Eukaryota; kingdom Metazoa; phylum Chordata; class Amphibia; order Caudata; family Salamandridae; genus Lissotriton; species Lissotriton vulgaris. Next base: position 27,827 of record NW_028246160.1, on the reverse strand, counting down.
CAAATGATGTGTGCGAATCGTACCCTAGTGCTGTGACATGCGTTCGTCTATCCAGATGTTATGTGAGCATCCTGCCATAATGTTGTGACATGGGTACATCCATCAGGTGTTGCAGGAGTCTTTTTATTTTACAACTTTTACCTGTGAGAGATGTAGACATGGATTATCTTATTAAAATATTTGGCATAAAATACCAACTTTGTGATTTCTGAAAGGAAACCCCACCTTCTCTCTTCACCTGCTGGCTTCGCAAGGAGGATGGAAGAGATGTTTCGGAATATGAGCCAACTAAAGTCAAGGAGGTGAACCGTTATAAAACGTTTGTGGAAATTTTAGTGATATGGATGTTTGGGAAGATGAAAAACATAAAAAGCATGTGTCACCCTCCCAAGGATTTAAGATTGAGAGATAAGTAGTCAGGAATGGAGATGGTTTCATGAAGATGCAACAAGGCTCTGAGAGCAGCACCCATGTGTGTCTCCAAGAAAGCATGTTGTGCCCCAGTCATGCCATGGCATGAAGAGATTTACTCCTCAGTACTTCTTCACCCTCACTCTTCTCCTCCTCTGTACTGATGCCCTGTGATCCCCCAGTCAGATGGTGCAGTAAAAGGACATACGGATAACAGCGGATCCCAAAGCAATGGAGTCATGTGTGAACAGCGGGAAGAGAACTAGAAAAAGATCACACCCTTTGTGAATGATTCAATGAAAGATCAAATGAAACTTCCAAAACCTGCTAAAAGGAAGTATCCACCCCCACAGAGTGGACATTTACAGCATTAGTGCAGCATCTATTGGCAATGAACACACACAGTTGGTCAGGTGTGGAAAGCAACAACAACACAAAATGTTCATCTTAGCACCGACATCCCACTATGGACACATGGTCGATTTGATTCTGAATTCTTAAATTAGCACCTATCATCGCCCATCGACACACATAAAAGGTGCCTAGATCTGTTGTTTGAGAATTTTCCAAAGTGTCAGTGGTAAAATTGTTAATATGTAAAGAGTATATTATACCAAAGCATATTCATAGCCAGTAAATTTACCTGGGCTGCAGGGCACACCAGGAAGGCCAATGTGTGACATTCGCTTATAAGACAACCAATGAGCGTACAACAGACATTACCATGAGTCACGTGGTCTTGCATCTCACATCTTCATGTTCTTTTCCCCTTCCCCTTTCCCTTAACACTATATGAACCCCCTCTGTACTAGGAGCCCTCCCCTGCCCCAAACATCCTTTACCCTGGAAAAGGAATTCCAGTGGTTTAGTCAACTGTAAATCAACACAACAATATGTCTCTATGCATATGTACATATATATATGTTAGGCTTCAGGTCAGATTTAATTCTTTAGCTCTAGACTCAAACCTTCCCCGACAGTTTTGTTTCCATAGGTTTTTTTCCGAATTTAGTTTTTCTACAAAAAAGATTAAACGTTTACAAAGATGCAGTAGAACGCTTGCTGATAATTACAAAGAAAGCAGTGTTGAAATTTTGGAAACTGCGTATCCACTGGACACCTCCTCTTCCGCTGTCCACAAACTGAAGAGACGTGATGTAAAATTGTTAAACAATGAGGCTTCAAAAACTGTAACAAAAGGTGTTGTGAAAGCACTGCAGCCAAGTACAGCCTGGTCTGAGATGGTTTTGACATAGTAGGGACTTTCACAAATTTGAGATATGGAAATGGTTTTCTTTTCAGAATTCCTCTATACAAAACTGATCAATTTAGTGACACTCCAAGTCAAAGCAGGTGGTTTTGGCATCGTCCGAGAGTTCGGTACACAAAGCATGGTTGGAAAAAGCATGGATTTCAGAGCATCCGGGACATCTGCCAGCCTGTGTGATGAGCTCTATGGTCATTCCATATCCCTGCATGGAAATTGCAAAAAAACAGTTCTCCCACCCTTAAACTGATGAACACATGTTGTCATTACACTTTCAATGTAACAGCAAGATAAAAATAAATAAAACAGAAGACTGCTGTGGCAAACAACCAGTTTCTAGGATCTATCGTGCATCATAGCTTAGAGAGGTCCTCTATCAACGAGCTTCACCCAAGAATAAAAGCTGTGAATATCCTGCATCCAGACATATCTTCACGAGGGAACGCCCACTTTTTAATTTGAATAATCCCAGGACTAAACAGCCAATCTGGAAAAAACGCACCAGGCGCTGTTATGACTGCAATTCACTCATTCAGTAATAGCATCAAACATGTATGAAGCTTTCTTAAGACCTCCACAAAACAACTCCAAACAGAGTAAAACGTTCTAAAGTGTAATTTTCAGTTGCATCAATTTGTTCACCATTACCACTGTTAATCGCAGAACTCCATCTAATGGAATCGGTGAAACCCCAGTGATTGAACCCAAGCTGTGCCCTGAACCCCAGCTTGTGACAAGCAGAACTTGCAAATGAGCTAGATCATTATTGGAGAATTGGTGTCAATTTTAATGATTGATAAGAATGACCACCTCCAAGAAGTAAGCAAGATCACTTAGAAGAAACTCTTCTGTTAACAACAGCAACCTGTAACAAGTAAGACACATTCACCCCCAACTTCGGGTTTGTTTGGAAAAAAACAAGTAAAAATGGTATCTACTGCCAATGCAACCAATCAAAGAACAGCTGTCCAGATATCCAGCTAGTAAAATGTTTTATCCTATACACACTAGTCAAAGAGCTTAGACCTTTGAAGGCATAACACTATGTAGGAAGGGTGAGTGGAGCCCTAGACTCTGTGAATGTTATGTCTTCATATCCAGGATTCTGACGTACATTTGGCCAAAACGATGTAAGAATCTGTTCTGTGAGCGCGATACACAAACTCCTCTCATAGTTTCATACGTGTTTAACCTACTTTACTTTTTTGATTTCATCTACTTTTTCACCAGCTCAGTCCAGTTAAAAATGTTCTGCCTTTAGGTCATGGGAATTGATGGATTAAGAATTCCTCCATTGTCTCAGCTAGTCTTTTTTTATGCTCAGATAATAAATGTTTATACAGACACTACAAACCCAACCCACGTAAGAAGGAAGTGACTGACTGCTTTGGTATATTTATCAACAAGACAAAACCACTAAATATTTGTTGTGTCCAGAAAACTTTTGAGGAAGAAAGGAATTCTAATCTCAGATATCTGAAATGTGTAGGCACCATAGGGTGTAACCCAACTTTCCTACACAGAAGGATGGTCTTAAGTGGTCTGTTATGAGCAATGCACTTGCTAAAACCATGAATCTTTCCACTTTTAAAACTGTAGAACTTGGAAAAAAGGCATTTATGGTGTTAAAGCAAAATATACATCTCCATACATGGTTTACAGCGTAACAGCGGAGAGTCATTGGCTGGAAAAATGAAATTAATATTTAATGCTGTGGTTTTAGATCCTGACATTGTTTTGAAGAGTCCTTTCTATTGCAATTTCGTTTCCACAGAGTGGTTAACAAGTTATCATGGAATTCTAAAAGGGTGCCCACTTATGCCACAGACCAATCAGAGGCCGCCTGGGTACCAAAGTTTATGACCTTTTCCCAGCCTGGCAATTATCATGTATTTGCAGAAAGCTCCACTGGCATCACTAGAGGGGTGCTGAAGTGGGTACCCTCGAGATATGTCTAAACTCTGAATACCTCAGGAAATAAACAGGCTGTGTGGTGCTTTATAAAGTCGTTGTTACAACTGCAGGTTCCCAAGCATTACTCAGCTTCACAAGGTTTGATTTCACTCCTTGAACCTTTCTTTATACGTTTGTATTTTAACCCCTTGCGTGCTGGTGACGGCTCCCATCTGTCATGCATCACGGTGGGCGTGTGCTGATGACGGCCGGGAGCCGCCATGACCACGCCCACGATCGGAATCTGCCGCACAGGCGCAGAATTCCGGCTGCGGTCAAGGGGTTAACAAGTAACGCTAACTAACCCTCACAGGCTTCCAATGATTTGCATGTCAATGTCCTTGGGTAATATCTTTCGCCCACAGAATTTTTATAAAGAGATATCACAAGAACAAAGTCCTCATAAAAAATATATGTTTTCGTCGCATCCTCGACCTCCAAAACAAATGTCTTAACTGCCTATCCTAATATATCAACAACCAGAGGAAATCTACAGAGTTGATTTGGTGATATGCCAGTTTTCCATCAGTAAGATGTGACTACCCTCAGGACACTGCTGTTCTCTTCATGTTGCATTCTTGGCTTATAAAACCACGCCTTCAATGCTCAAATGACCTTCTGCTTCATCAGCATCAAAGGAAAACCAAACCAAGATTGACACAGACCAGAAGACGACAAACCCCCTCCCCAGAATCAAATTAAATGGTTTCTTATCACTGAAGCACATTGACATCTTGTATTGAAAATACACACACATCCTACAGCAATCTTGTCTGTTTTTTTTTTATCATCAAAAATATAAAGGATGCATCCGTCAGATTTTACAACGCAAATTAAATGCAACAACCTCAGCTGGCAAAAAAGACACACTCGATGTCGTGCGACTTTGTTAACAGCTTATGCTAAAATTAAAATTAAAATGTTAGCATTTATAAACACTGTTAATCTATGATGTCTCTATCGAACCTCATTTAAAGAAATTTTCAGTCGTGAATTTGAAAGCATCCAGAGAAAACAGTGCTGGCGAAGAGGGCCCAGAAAAGGGAATCCAGTCTGTTTGTTTTCCCATGAGACGCGAGTTCCAGATTCCTGACAGAAAGGAGTCCAGTGGATTTTGAATGAAGTGGGTAAAGGCAAGATAAACATATTGCACAGCTGACTTGCCCAAGCACAGCACAATGAGACAACAGCTGACCTTGAGACCAGAACAAAGGTGGTCGGACGCTTACTCTCACAGTCGTGGGCATACCGTCTTCGGAGGACCATCTCAGACCAGCTCTCTGGATGACCCAACAAACTTTATATGTTCTTGAAAAAGTCAACGAGATAGTTGGGTTAGGCTACTTTACTTAGTCCAAGTGTGTTGCGCCATCCTAGCTTTGTGTATCGCTCATCAGATCTCAGAGGGTTTGCTATTCCATGGAGGAACATCTGCTGGTCCAACTGGTGACCACCAGGTTTTCCATTCCGAAGATGTTCTTTCGCTGAGACTGGTGATCACAGACATGTGGCAAGTTCATGGACTGTAGGCCACGTGAAAGCTGTCCGGTTCAAGGTCCAAAGGGCGAACACAGACTTCGCTACTCGCACCCTGAGAGCCACACAGACCCAAACAGATACCATACAACAGCTTGAATTGATCTTTTAAACCCCCCATGAACATGATGCCCGTTGGAGATGCTTCCTGTATGGTTTCATCAACCCTCGCAGAAAGAGCTCCTGACTCCCAGTTGTGTGTTCTCGCCTGAGAAATCCAAAATCACAGGTCCTACAAGTACTCTGAAGAGAGGAAAATCAAACATCGGTGTCCAATTTCTGATACAATACCCCACAGACTGTTGTAATTGATATATTTGAGGAAATTCTGAGTTTTAGTTTTGCACATGGGGCCTGTTGTTCAATGCGAAAAATGTTTAGTCTATGTACATTTAGAAAAGTTAACTGCAACAGTGACCCGCAATGGTGTGACAGCAGACCCACGAACCTTCGGTATTGTTATCTGCTTAACCCACATAAGAGTTCAAAACTGACAGAAATTTGGGAGTTCTTTGGCACAATTTAGGGTTCATTACTTGATCTCCAGGTCATAGGCAAAGTGAATAGCCCAGGCATCACATTGGCCCTGGGCTGGAATTTTTAATACCACGATCAGTGCCCTGTGGAGAAGAAAATAAAATGTGATGGCCATAGCACAAAGGCCTTCAAGAAATTCTCTTCTTAAAGCCCATTATTTGAGGCTCACAGAACGCTAACCTAGTGGCGTAATTGTTTTATTAGCACAATCTAGCCCCATACCCCATGACCTCTTTGCCTAGGAGCATATGCGCTCCCTTGCCTAGATTACACAAAATCGCATTCTCGTGCTGTAGACTTGCATTCATCAAAGCCCAACAATGTCTTCTTTCTAGATTCAGATACTTCTCTTGTTCCCTCTTCTTCCCACCTGTTGACCAACCCAATTCAAGCCTTGTTTGTGTTGCGGTGCCCAAAGACTGTGGTTCCCTACCAACACAACCTAAAATTGTGGCTCGTGGTTAGCATATTAGGTGCCCCCGCCCCCTGTCTCACATATTCATGGAGACGAAGCATTCTGGGAACTTTTTGCCCCGCCAATTGATGGGAGGAAAACAGACTAGGTTCACGTGTACCAGGCAACACATACCACTATCTGCTGATGAGGAGGTAAGCGGTCCCCAAAAAAACTGCACTGAAACACTTTCACTACTACCTTCTAACTTTCCACCACAAATCCAACATTCCTCTTCACCCTCAACTTGAATCCACCACAATTAAAAGCATAAGCTTTGCGCCTTTTGGAAAAATAAAGCAAATAAAAAACAAAAGCGTCATCTAGTCCGCAAAAGTAATTTAAAATTCACAGTTCGTCCCCCAAATGTAGAGTCTCAACAAAGTGCTCATTGTTTTTTCTCATTTTTTGTGACCACACCTTAAAATTGCTTCAGAAACCACGTTTCGCACTCCAATTGCATACCCTGCTCCGGATTCATCCACGTCTCGACCTACCAAATATCCCAGCCAGTGAAATGCACGTTTTTGAAGTTTATGGTTTTTAGGGGATTATTTGAAAAGAGTTATGATGTCTGATGGGAATGTACTTGAAAACTGGCAAAAAAAATCAGAATACAAAAATAAGAATGGTCTTGCTGCGTAAGGCATGGTTGTGTATGCAATAGCTGTACGATGGTTGTTCTGTTCCCACTCCACTCTGTCCGCAACGGGTTGGCTGATAAAATGTCCTACAAAGACCCTGAATGGCAGTGGTGGTTGGAAGGAGCACCCTCCTTGTGGTTTTTCAGTCTGTCGTTCCTTGCTTTAAAAAACACAATACGCTGGACTTTAGCCCTGGGAGAGAAAGAAACAAAATGGAAAAGCTGTTTAATGTGAGAAATGAAAATATCAAGACTCATGTTACTAACTGCTGTAACAGTGCAACAATTTTCAGAAACCCATGCGAAAATATTCTGTTTGGGTGCTCATTTTCATATAGCCAGAAGTCTGATTTTATGGTGATATGCTTAAATCTGGTGCCCTCTAGTGGTCCTGTTTAGTTACATTGTAAGGCAGCTGCCCACACTTGCCTTTATGTACCACTTGCACTGACTGTGTGATGGTACCAGCAGTAAATTCTTCCTCACTAAACAAACCTAACAGATTATCTACTAAGGGTTTTAAAATCCGGCATCTCGGTTATATTGCGAGTTTAGTCCAAGCGGGCTAAATCCATGCCAACTTTTAGGGGTAACCACTCGCCCTGCAAATTATTCCCATTTGAATTAGTTGTTTGTAAATGTATGCCATGTGCAGGGATTGGTGTCACTGCAACGCATGCTTTTACATCGCATGCCTTTACAACGCGGTTTTTACCACGCAGTCCATTACAACGCATAATGCTTTTAGGCGCTGGATAGTGAATTATTTAATTTACTATTCCAACTCCAGTCCCCGTGGATAGCAGGGAAGGTGTTGGATAGTAAATTAAATATATTCCCTATCCTAGAGCGCCCCCCAGCGCAATGCGTTGTAATGGTATGCGTTGTAATGGTTGCGATGTAATGGTAGTGCGTTGTAAAAAATGCGTTGTAAGTGATGTTCCCCCATGTGGATATCCCAAAATTCAAACACAGATCCACCATCCTGGCCCAACGGTGGAAACCTTCGCAAAAGGCCAAAACAAGGAGGACGTCGCTTATGGCAGAAGAACACCAACCAGATAAACAAAAGCTTAGAAAACAGAGAGCAGCGCGATGAAACAAGGCTAATAACTCCGGAAAATGGCGTCCATATTTTACAAAAGTTCTGACATTGGACCCCCGCCCAGTCACCGTACACCTGCCCTCTGTAGCAGTACATTCACCACAATTTTCCAGCTGTCTTTGCTCTCTGTGCATTACTCTGCGCCTGTGTCCTTACAAGGCGGATCTGGAATATTTATTAATTTTGCCACAACCACTGCAGCAAAGAGGCATTTAGATGCTATTACGGCGTGCTTGGTTTAGGAGTTTCTCTCTCCGCTGCTAGCCAGATTCATTGTTTGGCAAATGAAGATCTGACTCCCAGTGCTTGAAGAACAGAGTGGTATTACAGGGCACCCCACTTCCTAATCAAGTCTTCTGAGTGGGTATCAAACGGTACTCCACTTCAAAATCAAGTCTCCTGTTCATATACCCTCTCTGATGTGCACTTTTCAAAGGATCCATTTCAGCCAGACGCCAAGGGCACTGGGTGCTTTAGCACCCTCTGTGTCACGTGACCAGAAGCAATGCCGTCCATTGGCTTGAAAAGATTGGGGTTGTTAGCTAAAGCTTGGCCCAGAACTTCACACAGTCAACAAGAGCACCTCTGCATTACAGAAGAGCTGTGGTCTTGTGGTTAAATTGCGTATACATTCAAATTCTAGTCCTGGCTTCCCGGCTAGGCTACACTGTGTGATCGTGAACAAATCACTTCTTTCTGGGACTCAGTTGCTTCACATCTGAAACATGTGGAGGTACTCGGGTGATGGCTAGCTCCCAGTATTCAGAACTGGACGTCTGCATAGCAACAGTGCTAATTATTATAACTACACATCACTAGTCGTGTGCTGAGTTAGTCACCGTCCCAAACGTTGGCTACAGGTGAATACATGGGACCAGGAACCAGTTTCATCTGGTCAATGTGTGACCGAGAGAGGAGGCTCCAAACAGGAAATTTTAGGATCCGGACTGAAGGCATTTGCTTGCCAGCCATCGACAATTTCAGGGCTGGTGCTCCATTAAACTAATTTTGGGCATATGCTTTATGGCACTACTACAAATGGCCACAGGGAGGCGACACAGTCCAACAAATAGTCTTAATATCCCCAACCCCATCAAAACATATTTTTGCCTGGGGTCCTGGCCATTATCTCACACTCAAGGAGGTGAAACCTCATATCAAACGAAGCCCCAGTGTCTCTTTTCTTCCAAAAGGGAAGCTTTTTCTCATTTAAGAAATATGTTAATAAATAATACTAGAATCTAATAACGATAGGAGCAAGAAAGAACATTGAGATAGAAAACTGCTTTTCACTAGGATCACGATGCGTAATTCAGCACATATTTCAGGTCATTAATTTTTTATAAAGTGGGACTCTGTTTTTGGAGGGAAAAAAAGGCAACCTGAACAATCGGAAAAATCACAGTGAGAGAAATCTCGTGTGCTAAGTTCAGAGGCTGGAAGCAGAACATGCAGACGTTCCTTGCCCGTGACACCACTTTGCTGCTGATTCTGGGTAGAGGTCCCAATTGTTTTGACGCTCCTGCCATCTACTGGTTGTAAGTAGAACTCCAGACAACCTCTTGTAACACACTTTTATTAGCGTCGAGAAGTGTTTCAAGACAGGCCCCCCCAGCTAAAGTGCACTTTCTTTACCTGCTCATCTTGTCTAACTCATCGCAGGTCCTCCTCAGATGTCTTTGTGGAGTGCGAGGATTCATAACATTATTTCAAAAACACGTGCCGTGAAGACAACACAATGGCTGTCCGGGTGATCTACTGAGTTAACAGTTGGGGTGGGGTACCGTGTTTAGACCCTAACCGGCCACACTCCGCCTTTATTCGTTCCTAAGCCATACACTGATTTCTATTACATAATGGGAATATAAATACCTGTTAGTTGTAGCGCCTAGAACCGTCCGTGCAGACTGCTATTATTACAACCTGAGAATGTTGAGGTCTCCACTTAAGACAATGATGTGGCCGAGGGCCAATAATGGCTGTTACAGACCTTCTGCCCCGATATTCTAATGTCTGCTTTTCTGTTTCTCCCTGTGTATTTTAGAGCATTCTACCCTCATTGGAGGAAAGGTTCTAATAAAATTATGGCTCTTCTGACTCGGGCTCTACAGGTTGTTAAAGGCCCTCCTCCTATAACTGGCTCAGCGCCTTTAACAACCAATATAGCCCTTGACAGTGGCCTATAGGTGTTGGACTTGGCCCTTCTGGCAGGTTCACCCCTAAACTTTTTGCTTTGTGTGGTGACCCAGTGCTAGTGATTTTTGGCTTCTGCGCACTTTCACTGTGTCCCAGTGGAAAGTGCGTGTGCACTCTGAGTGCGTGTGGTGAGATTGGCCTGCCCTCCCATAGGAATGCATGGGGAATGTATGTGTCCATGTTAATTCCTGATGCGTGGGGAGTGCAGGTGTGAGTTTGGTATGTGCGGACTCGTGTGATTAAATGCTGCGCAATGATGTATGCGGCGTGATTGTGTCTAGTGTGGAAGTGCCACTTCTAGAAGTTGACATGTTTGTGTAATTTGTGTCTGGCGTTTGATTGGCTGGAGCTGGCTGGTGAGCCTGGCTCCAGGAGTCAGGATGGGTCTGCCTCGGTGGTGAGTGTTGGGATTAGCATGCTGATGTGAGGGAGGAGTGCACCTGGGACCTGAATAGGGCTGAACTTTCCCCACACAATGCTGGCTCCGCCCCCGGTGGTGCGTCTAACAACCCTAGCCTGACTAGTGAATAGTGAGAGGAGAGGGGATGAGCACATCACAGTGCTCCAAAACCAGCTGCAACTGGTTTTTCCCCCACCCTGCACCCAGACAAAGGATTTACCTGTAAAAAAGGGGCTGTGTCCCCAGAAGTGTTGTTCTCTGTTCCTGATCCTGACTGGAGGGGCGGCGGCTGCTGCTGCTGGGCACCAGGAGGACCGCCACTAGGACTGCCTTCATGCCTGGAGGGCCCAGTGAGCTGGCCCCTGGGCCCAGCCTTTACCCCCCCGCCTTCATTCCTGGTTATACTTTGTCCCTGGACCTTTGGGACTGCTGGGGGCCTGCAGCGCAGACAGGCTGCGTATGGATCCCCCTTTCGTTTGGTAAATTTGCAGCGCGGGTGCCCACCCCGCTCAGCCTGCCGCTTATTGCCCCTTTTATTTGCCGAACAGTACGGGTGCCACCCCGTTTAATTTATTTTATCTCGAGGAAGCCTACCCCTCAGATAGTGACTCCCCGCCTGCAAGTGCCCGACAGGGGCCGTCCACGGCAACCCGGAAGTGCTTGCCCCCGAAATCGGAAGCGGACGGGAGCCTACCCCGCGCTCCAGTGAGGAGAGGAGGCCGGGACTGAGCAGGTGAGGTCCGCGGGGCTCCCGTGCACGGTAGAGCCCCGCCTGCTACCCAGTCCCACCTGACACCGACGGGAGAAGAAGAAGGAGGGCGGGAGCCGACCCCGCCTCCACGGGACCCAGAGTACTGCCGGCTCCCCACGGGAGCGAGGGGAAGCATCCCGGAGAAGGAGGAGGCGGCGAGGAGAGGAAGTCTGCGGGGCTCCCGTGAGGAAGGAGAGCCCCGCACCCTGCCTGACCCGGCCAGCGCCCCGAGGAGATGACCATGCGCGCTCCGCTGGTGAGTGGGCCCAGTGGGAATCTTTGGGAGGAGGGCGTCGGGCACATTGCCGGTGCCCGTCCCTCCCCTCCATAGCGCGAAGACCTGCATTTTCCTGAGCCTGAGAGGCTCCAACAATTAGGGGGCAGTTTGGTCAGTCAGAGCCCCGAGGCTCCCATGGGGCAAGGTGTTTCTTTCCTGAGGGTAGAGTAGGGTTTAATTATTCAACACTGAAATTCGGGTTCAGGGCCATTCAACCACAGCGGGCTATAATAAAGAGGTAAGAGGCCGCTCGCTCCTAAGCATGTGATTTCACGAGTGAACTACACAAGGGCATCTCCTTAAAGGCCTTCAATGTTCCCACAGTCGCCAACCAGGCTGCTAGGATTGGCCTTGTCAATCAGTGATGACTGAATGAAAGGTGCACGTGCCCTTTTAGTATTGCATCAGAGTGGTCGGAGCACGTCTGGAGAAGGGGGACATGGACTATGTAAAGTAGTCGTGATGTCCAGAAATATACGGGGAGCACTTCTGTCCTCTGCTAGACTCTGGAGAACACCCTTAGTGGACCTGGTGGAAGATTGTCTCTTTTTGAGAAACAGACTTGGTCTGTACCAACACGAGGGATCCTTGAGAGCTAACGACCTCCGGCTTATGCGTGGTCCCACGTTTGCTACAGTCAAACGTGAGGGCCAGTCATTCACTGTAATGACTGAAAAGCTTTGGAATACTTTACCAGTCAAACTTCGCAAGGCCGAGTCTGAGCACTGCTTCAGAAACTAACTAAAAACTTGGCTCTTCGACCAAAATTAGACATGATAGTCCGGTCTCTACTCAGTCACTTCCTTCAGTGCCGGGGCGCTTCTTCCAGAGCAGTCAAGCGCTTTACGAATGCACTTGATTGATTGATTTTGTCTCTTCTGAAGCCCACAGAGGTCATTGGCCAACAAGTCCATCACTTCCACATGGTTTAGGGACCACGGCTCTTTTAGTCCACTTGCACAAAGTAGCCATTTGTCAATCTGCTTGTAGTTGTCGTGCTTGTTGGGATCTGGTGTGGATTCTTATGAAGTGGATTTTTCAGACGTTCAGAGCAGGTCCCCTCAAGGTGAGAATGTGTTGAGAATATTTTGAACTATGCAAAAACAACAATTGATGGACAGAATGAAGAACAATGTCTTACATTCACCCCAGTACAAAGATCTGAGCCTAAATCCATCGTTTTTGTGCTCACCGTGCCATTCCAGTTTGGACCCAGTCATATGCAAATCAGTCCTGACCCTGCGCCCAATGGGAACAGTCCAACCCGAACTGCCAGGCCAGGTCCTCCCTGGACTGGAAGCGGGTATCCTAGGACCGGTTTCGGGCTTTCACCCTTCATCAGCCAGGATACCTTGACTCCAGTGCATTGTCAGCATTCCGTCCATCATTTGTTTGCTGTAATATTTTGAACTACCCAGGTAACTTTGGTCAATGGGTGGAACCTCTTGGAAGCCGGTCAGCGTGCAGGTCAGCCGGGGTCCTGGCTTGCAACAGGAGCATGAGTGTATGTTTAGATGAATAATAATGGCCACTCATTGAGGACACTGTGCAATTAAAGAAGGTCCTGCAGAGTAAGCACATGGTGCAAACTTCAATTATAGGTCTGAGCTGCACGCGAGGGCCTATAACGAGGGAGAGTGCCTTTAACAACTAGCATAGCCCGAGGCAGAAGGCTTGTAAGGCTATTAGAACATTCCACCCACTAAGGGTAGAATGTTCTAAATTAAAAAGGGAGAACCATGAAGACAAACATTGGAATGTTGGCCCTCCTGGCTTATGTCAGCCTTTAGAAGCCCAGAGTCACTCCATTGTCTTCAATGAAGCTCCCAACATTCCACTGTTCTAATATCGCCTTATAGCCAGCCGTAGCTGGCTATACCGGCTATTAAAGGCCCGCTGAATCGGTAAAGGCCCGAGCCGAAGGAGAGGGACTTTAACGAGACAGCAGGACTTTAATTGCCGGTATAGCCCTGCTACGAAGGGCTATAAGTCTATTAGAACATTCCGCCACTAGAGGGCAGAATGTTCTAACAAATTAAAGAAAGGGTTCTCGACGCTCGAGGGGATATAAATCCCCTCGAGCTTCGAGAAGCCTTTGTAGAACATTGGAATGTTGCTCTGCGGGCCTTTACCGGCCCGTAGAAGCAGGGAGCACTCCATTGTCTGCAATGGAGCTCCCAACATTCCAATGTTCTAATAAAGGATACAGCACTTGGGGGTGATTCTGCGCTCCTCTTTCGGTCCAGCATCATTTCAGATTATGCTAGCTACGATTAATACCCAACATCAGCCGCACAGTGCAAAGAGGGCAGGAGGTTGCGAGTACTATACCCAGGGCCCCATGAGAAGGGTGAACACAAGTCACAGCTCTGCACTGGTTTTCCTTTGGTAGTGAGGTCAGGCACCATTGCCAGGCTCGCGTTCTTTTCCTGGGACTAGGACTGACATGTTCCAGCACCATGTAAAGGAGTTCTAGTCCACACTGTCAAATGCCTTTTGTGCATCATGAATGCTTTTACCCCGGGTGGAGACCACTGCAATGATGTGCTTGTGTGTTCGGTGCAAATCTCACTGCTATGAGCCTGAAGCTCATAGCAGTGAAAACGTATTCCCAAAATACAGTAATGAGCTTTTTTTTTATACCTTTATCAGCATAGGACTGCTCCCTGAGGATGTGATACCTCATGCATATGTCAGGATACTGTAATCTGCTTTTCTGATGCTCTTGACGTGCCTATGACTGCTCCTTGGGACGCGATACCTCATGCAGGTATCGCGTGGGATCTGGTAATCTGCTCTTCTGAAACTCATTGCATGTCTATGACTGCTCCCCAAGATTTGATACCTCGTGCAGGTGTCATGTAAGATCTGGTAATCTGGTCTCATGGTGCTCTTGACGTGTCTATGACTGTTCCTCGAGATGAGATACATCATGTAGGTGTCACGTGAGCTCTGGCAATCTGCTCTTCCGATACTCATTGCGTGTCTTAAACTGCTTCTCGAGACAACACCTAGTACAGGTGTCAGGATACGGTAATCTACTCTTCCAATGCTCTTGACATGTCTATGGCTGCTGCTTGAGACGAGATACCTCATGGAGGTGTCAAGACACGGTAATCTGCCCTTCCAATGCTCTTGACATGTCTATGGCTGCTGCTTGAGACGAGATACCTCATGGAGGTGTCAAGACACGGTAATCTGCCCTTCCAATGCTCTTGACATGTCTATGGCTGCTGCTTGAGACGAGATACCTCATGGAGGTGTCAAGATACGGTAATCTGCCCTTCCAATGCTCTTGACATATCTATGGCTGCTGCTTGAGACGAGATACCTCATGGAGGTGTCAAGACACGGTAATCTGCCCTTCCAACGCTCTTGACATGTCTATGGCTGCTGCTTGAGACGAGATACCTCATGGAGGTGTCAAGATACGGTAATCTGCCCTTCCAATGCTCTTGACATATCTATGGCTGCTGCTTGAGACGAGATACCTCATGGAGGTGTCAAGACACGGTAATCTGGGAGGAGGAGCTTCGCGGGCAACCAAGATGGCCGCGTAAACTCGGAGCTCCGCGGACCTTCCGATCCTCCGCAACTATCCTGCCTGAAATCCTGATCCACGAGGGTGGATTTTTGTTGCTGATGGTCCACTGAGGCGAGAACCGTTTTCAGATCACGAATCGGTGTTCCCTACGCTGAGCTACGTCGAGTGGGACTCCGTGCCAGCGCAGTGCCATTGTCTCTCCGGACTCCGTCACTACGCACGACCGACCTGCGGAGTGCCTGCCTGTCGTCTTCACCGGTGGGGTGTTATTTCTCGCAGTGCGTTCCTGAGACGGCCTCCTACTGTCTGGCCCGGACAAGATCTCCGGCTCACTGGGCTCGGGCTTGCCTGGCATAGCCCTTTGTCCCCATCGGACCTAACATGGCGGGCAGAGGGGACCCCGACAAGACATCGGGCAAAGGCGTCCGCGGCAAAACGCAGCAGCAGCAGAACAGGATTGAGCGCTATACCCAGCCAAAGACGCCACCTGTTACCGGACCCTCTGCCAAGAACCTCCCGCCCTCGGGCTCGCCGGACGGCTCGGAGCCTACCCTGAGCGACATCATGGGGGCCATCACTAGTTTCCGGGCGGACATGCAGCAACAGCATGAAGTCCTTACACATAAAGTGGACACTATGGCCGTCGACCTGACTCTCATTAGAGCCGATTTGGGTAAAACTAACGATCGGGTCAAGAATCTGGACATTAAGACATCCAGCCTGACGGCCGACGTCTCGGACCTACAAACTGAGGTCCGGAACCTGCAGAGGACCGCGGAACAATTCTCAAGGCGGCTGGAGGACTGAGAGCCGTGCCAGGCGGCAGAACGTCCGCATTGTCGGGGTACCGGAGGGTTCAGAAGAGGCGGCGACGGACCTCCTCGTAGAAGACCTGATCAAGACCCATCTGGCACCGCCTGGCCTTAGCAACTTTTTCTCGGTGGAGCGAGCTCACCGAGTGCCGGGTGGCCCGCCGAAGTCGGGCGTGGCGCCCAGACCCATCGTGGCCCGGTTGCTCAATTTCCGAGACAGAGACGCGGTCCTACAGGCTTCCAGACGGCATGGACCGCTTAAATTTCAGAACGCCGACGTCCATTTCTATCCGGACTTTACCAGGACAGTACAGCGGCAGCGCCAGAGCTACGCCGGGGTGAAGCGACGACTACGGGACTTGGGGTTCAAATATTCCATGATGTTCCCTGCCAAGCTCCGGATCGAACATGAGGGCCGTGCCCTCTTCTTTGACTTTGCTGAAAATGTAAGTGACTGGCTGGACACTTTATCGCCGCGACGAGACGCTCAGGATGAACATGAAGGTGGTGCTGCTGGTGGCCCGGACCTATGAGACTTGGCTCTATAGTGGGTGATTCATCGTTTGTTAGTTCTGCCTCATATGACTATCGGATATTGCCTTATTTTACCCTGTTGACTTTCCTGTCTGTACATGGAGGGTGGCGGGGGGTGTTCGCGGAGATTCCTTACTCCTCTGGGTCTCTTCTTGTAGAGTAGTTATGGGGCGACAGGCACACTGCTGGTTGGGGGGGCTTTTTAGTCATATGCAGGGGTGCAGGGTGGGGGGTGCAACTATGCAAGTTTATTTGTTCGTTTGTTCTTTCTCTTTCCCTTTCTTGAGGCAATGGGTTGTGTTTTTTATTGTTTACTTGAGGATGGAGTTGGTTGGGGTCGGATGGGGCGGGCTGTTGGACGATGGGGGGTAGGAATTTAAAAGTGATTAGCTGGAATGTTAATGGGTTGGGTGACCGAATTAAGAGAGGGGTGGTAATCCAATTAATAAAGAGACACATGCCCGATGTTGTGCTTCTGCAAGAGACGCATTTGGTAGGAAACTCTTGCAAGGCCCTAAACCGTAAAGGCTACAAAATGGTTGCCCACTCTGGGTTCTCCTCAGGTTCCCGGGGGGCGGGCATCCTTGTGCGTGCGTCCCTTCCCCTTGAAATAGACGTCACTGTGCTTGATGATAGGGGACGCTACGCCGCTGTGGCGGGAAGATGGGAGGGGCGTTCCTTGGCGCTGCTCTCGGTTTATGTTCCCCCAGGCCTCCAATCCAGCACCTTTCAAGACCTTGGTGGCGCCATCTTGTCCCTGCCTGCGGGCTTATTGATCCTGGGGGGTGATCTCAACTCAGTCTGCTCTGGCACCCTTGATCGCCAACCGCCGAGGGACCTCCGGAGTTCCCAAATGTGGCTGCCGGCCTTCCTCGACTCCATGGGTTTGGTGGATAGCTGGCGACTGCTGCATCCCGCGCTCCGCCATTTTTCCTTCCTCTCCAGCGCCCACGGGAGTCTGTCCCGTATAGATTATGTCCTTACCCTGGCGGCACATTCGCCTGCCGTGTCTGAGGCCCGTTTTCTGGCACGGGGCGTTTCTGATCACTCTCCGTTGTGGGTCTCGTTCGACTTTGGCATCGTCCTGTCCAACCGTCCGGTGGCGGTGAACCCTTGGTATTTCCGCAACCACAAGACGCGCGCACTCCTAGCCAAGGCCATCGACTTGTATTTCTCCGAAAATGCTGGCTCGGTTGGTTCGGCGGTCACCCTGTGGGAGGCATTCAAGACTGTCTTGCGGGGTGAGGCCCTAGCTCTCATCGCGGAGGCTAAGCGAGCTCGTGATGCCGACCTTGTGCATATTGAAGAAGAAGTCCTGGTTCTCGAGTCCCGTTTGGGGCCTGAGCCAGACCCTTCTCTTTTGCACGACCTCTCCCTGAAACAGTCGGAGTACCATGACCTCGCTACGAATGCCGCCCTAGTTTTGGCCAAGGAACAGCAGGGCCGCATTTATGACGTTGGGGATAAGGCCGGTAAGTTGCTGGCCTGGTTGGACAGGCGCGAGATGGCAAGCCGGGTGGTTCCGGAGATCTTGGGCGAGGACGGAGTGGTGGTCACGGACCCGAGCGCTATCGCCGAGTCTTTTGCAGACTACTTCCGGGGTGTCTATACTTCTGGTTCAGACCGCTCCGAGGCTGATTCAGCCGAGTTTCTCTCGACGATTGACCTCCCCTGTCTTTCCGACGAGGAACGTGCTGATATGGATCGAGATATAACCGCGGACGAGATTGCCTTGGCCATCCGCGCCCTGCGGTCGGGTAAAGCCACCGGCCCCAATGGCATACCGGCCGAGTTATATAAGATTAGGCCGGACGTGGTCTCTCCTCATCTGAGAGCTATGTTCCTGCGGGCCCGGGAGGAGGGTGTCCTCCCCTTGGATCAACGACTGGCCACCATAGTGGTCATTCACAAGGAAGGCAAGCCGAGGGACGTCTGTAGATCCTACCGTCCTATTTCTCTCCTCAACGCGGAACCCAAGATCCTAGCTAAACTGCTTGCAAATCGGCTGGTTGGAGTCATCAGCGACTTGGTACACCCGGACCAATCAGGTTTTATTCCCCACCGCAACACTGCCCTCAACTTGCGACGGCTGCATGGTGTCATGGCCAGGGCTCACGGCCTGGAGGAACCGGCGGTACTTGCTTCCCTTGATGCCACAATGGCCTTTGACTCCCTGGAGTGGAGCTACCTTTGGGCGGTGTTAGCAAAGCTTGGGTTTGGACCGGGCTTCCTGGGCTGGGTGCAACTTCTTTATGCATGCCCACTGGCTGCTGTCACAGTTAACGGTCGCATGTCGGCTTCCTTTGCGCTTCATCGTGGCACTAGACAGGGCTGCCCCCTGTCACCACTCCTGTTTGCGCTGGCACTGGAACCACTTGCGGCCATGTTGCGCTCGCACCCTGACCTGCATGGAATCACCTGGGCCCCGGGTTTTGAGGACAGGGTCTCCCTATATGCGGATGACATCCTGCTTTACCTTACTTCTCCCTGTAAGTCGCTTATTGTGGCGTGCGACGTACTCCGGCTGTTTGGGCGCTATTCGGGCCTGATCATAAACTGGGCCAAGTCCTCCCTTTACATTCTCAAAGGAGACACGCCGCGCCTCCCTAGGGGCTGCAATATACAACTGGCCGGGCAAGGTTTTAAGTACCTGGGAATCTACATATCGGGTAGTCCTAAGGCGCGTTATGACTACAACCTACTCCCTCCTCTTCAACGACTGCGGAGGGATGTTGATAGTTGGCGCAAGCTTCCGCTTTCTCTCCTGGGCCGGGCGGCATTGTTCAAAATGATGTCCCTGCCCAGGTTTCTGTATGCCTTGCAAAATACCCAGGACCTTGTTCCGGCTCGCTACTTTAGAGAGGTTGAGAGCCTGCAACGTGCCCTGCTCTGGGGGGGTCAGCCTCGCGTCGCCATCCAGAAGCTTACATTGCCGTGGTACGACGGGGGCATCGCTCTACCAGACGTGCGGCGGTACTACTGGTCCTCTCAGCTCACTGCCATCAACCATGGCCTTTATGGCCCCGCGGACAGTCCGGGTTACGCTATGGACAGGTGGCTTTTGCGTGGAGGCAACTACTACCGCGCCCTGTATTCCAGGTCCTTTGATCGGCGCCTTACGGGCCCGACCAAGGCAGCGGTTCACACGTGGCGGACGATTACCAAGATACAGGGCTGGCAGGGCAGACTGACGAGATTCACCCCCCTGTATGATTCCGACATCCTAGGCAAGCTCTGGCACACCAAGGGTTTTGATAAGTGGGACCTTATAGGTATCTCAAGGGTGGAAGACATGGTAGCTAAAGGAGAGGTTAGGACTTTTCCCCAACTACAGGCTGAATACCACTTGGGTGGGTCGGAGTTTTTCCGTTACGCCCAACTGAAGCACGCGCTAAATGCTGCTAGGCCAGAGGAGGGCGAAATCCCTGAAAGCTCCCCCTTGGAGGACAGAATTCTGGACGGCCATATGCCTGATAGTGCCATTTCTTTGTCCTACAAGAAGCTGATCAATGTTAGAGTTGACCTCCTCCAGCGCCTGCGAGAACAGTGGGTAGCCGACGGCCTGGAACTGGACGACGAGGACTGGCAGAGTGCTGTGTCTTCCCCTAAGGAGGTCGCCGTTTCCTCGCGTCTGCGACTAGTGCAGTTCAAGATCCTTCACCGGGTGTATGTTACCGGCCCCCGCTTGTGCACATGGGCTTCTCGCCTGATGGCTTTTGTCGTCGTGGCTGTGGAGCCCTTGCTACCTTCATCCATATTTTGTGGGAATGCCCTGTCATTGCCCCCTACTGGGAGAGAGTACACCGAGTAATGAGGGAAGTGACTGGAGTTGAGTTGGCAGCAGAGGCGCGGAGGTGCCTCCTCAACATTTGGGAGCCGAATGACTACAACACGGTGCAGACTCGTTGGGCTACCCTGGGCAACATGATTGCTAAGCGAGATATAGCGCAGAAATGGGGTTCTAACACGGCCCCCCTGGTGGTGCAATGGAAGGCCAATATGGATTGGTGTATGCTACGAGAGAAGACGGTGTACGCTGCCAGGGGGAGGCCTCAGACATGGAACAAGGTGTGGAGGGCGTGGAATGCTTACAGGGGTGACCTGTGCTTACCGCCGGAGCCTATTCCTCGCGAAGAACACCTGTCACCGTAACCGATGACACCAGCTATTTTACACTTACTGTAATTCTCCTGCTTTCCTTCCCCCCCCCCTTTCTACATCCTACTTTCCGTTCTTTTCTAGATTCTTACCTGACCTCAGATGCCTCCAACTGACTCATACGCATTTCCTTTTCCTCCATTGCCTTTTTCAGGCGCCCTTTGGCGCTTCTCTCTTGGTTTCTGTTATTATATAAAATAAAAAACAACCTGCAATGTCCTGATGTGATTCGTTTTGCACTTTACCCCTCCTGATTCCATGCTGCCTTGCCTCCGGGATGTTAGGCTGAGTAGCTGTGTGCTTTGATACAATAAAGGTTTTAAAAATTAAAAAAAAAAAAAAAAAAAAGACACGGTAATCTGCCCTTCCAATGCTCTTGACATGTCTATGGCTGCTGCTTGAGACGAGATACCTCATGGAGGTGTCAAGATACGGCAATCGACTCTTCCAATGCTCTTGACATGTCTATGGCTGCATCTCGAGACAACACCTAGTACAGGTGTCAAGATACGGTAATCTGCTCTTCCAATGCTCTTGACATGTCTATGGCGGCTGCTTGAGACGAGATACCTCATGGAGGTGTCAAGATACAGTAATCTGCTCTTCCAATGCTCTTGCCGGGTCTATGACTACTCCTCGGGATGCAATACCTCGTGCAAGTCTCCCGTTGGTTCTGGTAATCTACTCTTCTGATCCTCTTGATGCGTCTATGGCTGCCCCTTGATATGTGTTACCTCATGCATGTGTCACATGAGATCTGGTAATATGCTCTTCCGTGCTCTTGACGTGTCTATGACCACTCGAGATGCGATACCTCCTGCAGGCGTCCAGTAACAAGCACATGTCCACTGTGGACTCTCTTACTTACTGGTGATCCAGGAGGTACCTCTCTGCTTACCCGATAGGAGTCAGTGTACGGAATGCCTTGCAGATTCTGAGCCCACTGATGGGAGAGGTCACTGAGCTGTTTAATGAAGGGCCTCTTTATCACAGCACATGTTGCATGTTTTAAATAGTGGTACTAGCCAAACTTCCAAACAGGCGTATAAAAGTGGCAAGAGAACTAATAAAAAATTTAAAAAAACTGTTCTGGTCACACATACAAACCCGATTTGAAAGGATCCGTCGTCTAGAATCCTAGATGAAATTCTGCACATGCAGACCGGTTATAAGTCTCGCTATAAAGATGCACCCTTGGAAGTTCTTGGGTTCAAGGGATGGAGCTGTTAGGGGTGGCGGGTGCCAGTGCCCCGCCATCCACCTAATTCCAACGATGACACGTTAGCATTCCAGGGTCATGGCAAACCTAACTCATACGGTTGGTTCAAGGGTTTGATATACCAATGGAGTACAGCAGTAACGCATTGTCCCTTACCCTTCCCCCGCGTCTACTCCAGAGATCCTGAAAAACTCTGAGGTGCACAGTGCCCTGAGGTGGGTTTGACTTGGCACATAACCGGAGCCCATTCATCAAGAGACACGGGGGAGCATACCATGGATGGACGCCTCTGAGATATTTAAAGATGGCGTCCAGTAAGATGGCATTTTTTAAAATACAGAAGGCTTTGTGTGGCAGCTAGGTTAAGCTAAGCAAGTTACTTAGTGTCATAATATTGTGGTACAGCCACTGCGGAGCTGAATTGTAAAATTATAGTTACAGAGGAGTCACTTTTTTTCAACTCATTCCAGTGGAGCTCAGAACTGCCTGCAGTAGTTATTGTATTGATTACGTGTCGCCTTGACTACTGCAATGCACTATACTTAAACATTAAAAAATCCTCACTCAAACTTCAGGTCATTCAAAACTGAATATACCTAAATGCTTTCATTGAGGAAAGGCTTGTGCTCACCACATTGGTTGCCTATCAGAAAGCGGGTGACTTTTACAGCACTTTCTATGGTCCATCAGTCGTGGCACCTGCAGAGTTGGTTACCCCGGAGGTCAGTATCCCAATGGTACTCTCCTAAAAGACAACTGAGATCCTCTTCTTTGAGAAAGATGAACATTGCTAGGTTCCAGAAGGCTAGATGGGGTGGTCACACCTTCATGGTAGTTGTTGAAAAATTGTTGAACACTTTCCCGATCCACATTGCCAGTTTAGCTTCTCACGTGGTCTTCCATACGGAACTGAAGACTTGGCTATTCGCCATTCCGTAATTGCATCTTCTTTTCCGTTGGCAGCGCTTTGGTGCCTATGAGCATAATGCGCTTTACAAACCTAAATATAAATACAAAATAGATATTTGCACGGTTGACGCTAAAAGGCCGGGCTTCCCTTTAATGTAACTAAACCACACCACTAGATCACAGAAGAAGTAAAGCGCTAGAATGTGTAACAGATGGCAGGTTTGAAAGAAACTCCTGCGGAGGAGCTGTGTGTTTTTGCCAACCAGGAAGCACAAACAACATTCTTAAGAAATATGGCAGGTGACCTCTTCAGGTAGTAACAAGTCTCATGTTGCAGGGCTTCCACGCAGGCAAACTAGGGGATACCACTTGTGTTTCCAGGATTCTATGGGGAATCTGCAGATGGTAAGGTTAGAGGCGGCAGACCCGAGAGCAGAGGACGGCCCGGGACCAGGGTTCGATTCCCGGCGCGGCAGGTTTCTGGACCAGGGTCAGCGGACTCGATAATTCTCTCGCCTCGGTGCCCACTCTGATCAGCGATCACACTCGGCAACTCTGGGCATTAGCTTGCCTCATCTTCACTAACGGCCCCACCAGACCGCCGGGGATGCCTGGTCTCACCCTGGAGATACCCATTAAGGGACCATCTCTCAGGGAAGCCAGGAAGGGTTTCGCAGCGGTCGAAGCGCCTTGGGACCCTCCGGGTAAGTAGTGCGCTATATAAATGCCTATACATTTACATTTACATTTAATTAAACCCAAAATGACAGCCCAGGCTTCCGGGACCAGTGTTCTACGGCTCTCAGGATTTAATACCAAGGGAAAAAAAACACATACAATCCTCTTCAACTTCCAGAAACCAGCCCACACTCCCTGCACAAAGAAATGAAATAAGCCACCACCAACTTCCCCATGACCTGGAAGAAGTTCCAGCCTCTGACACACTGATCTGGAACCATCTCCCCTCCCCCTCCTGTCTAATGACTTGTAACCAGCTGCAACCGATGTTCCAGCGACCCGCTCTCACCTCCTAGGTAATGACTTGGTACGAGCTTCCTTCCACTGTCCAATGACAAGAAACCAGCACCAGTCTTACATCCAATGGTAGAGCATGCTCTAATCTCCTGACAAACTAGAACACCCCTGTTCCCAATTACCTAATCAAACACCTGAAGTCACCTCCATTTCCTATATAAAGCCCAAAGTCTACACTTCGCTCTCAACCAAAGTCATGGCACTTGCTCACACCTTATGTCAAGTTATCTCTAATCAGCTTTAGCATGCTGTTCATCATCTCCCATCTCCTGTCCAGTGACCTGAAACCACATACCACCTCCTGTCCAATGACCAGGAACCAGCTTACATCTCCTGTCCAATGCCCTAAAACCACATACCACCTCCTATCCAATGACCAGGAACAAGCTTACATCTCCTGTCCAATGGCCTGTAACCACATACCACCTCCTATTTAATACCCAGGAACCAGCTCTGCCCTGGATACATATTCAAGAGATAGTTGGTTGAACCGACATACTAAAAAAGCAGTTGGTTTAACAGACATATTCAAAAGGCAGTTGGTTGAATATACACATTCAAGAGGCAGTTGGTTTAACATACATATTCAAGAGGCAGTTGGTTGAACATGCATATTCAAGAGACAGTTTGCTGAATATACATAATCAAGAGGCAGTTGGTTGAACATACATACTCAAGAGACAGTTGGTTTAACATACATACTCAAGAGACCGTTGGTCGAACATACGTACTCAAGAGGCAGTTGGTTGAACATACATACTCAAGAGGCAGTTGGTTGAACATACATACTCAAGAGGAAGTTGGTTGAACATACATACTCAAGAGGCAGTTGGTTGAACATACATACTCAAGAGACAGTTGGTTGAACATACATACTCAAGAGACAGTTGGTTGAACATACATACTCAAGAGACAGTTGGTTGAACATACATACACAAGAGACCGTTGGTTGAACATACATATTCAAGAGGCAGTCGTTTGAACATACATATTCAAGAGACAGTTTGCTGAATATACATACTCAAGAGGCAGTTGGTTGAACATACATACTCAAGAGGCAGTTGGTTGAACATACATACTCAAGAGGCAGTTGGTTGAACATACATACTCAAGAGACAGTTGGCTGAACATACATACTCAAGAGACAGTTGGCTGAACATACATACTCAAGAGACAGTTGGTTGAACATACATACTCAAGAGGCAGTTGGTTGAACATACATACTCAAGAGACAGTTGGCTGAACATACATACTCAAGAGACAGTTGGTTGAACATACATACTCAAGAGGCAGTTGGTTGAACATACATACTCAAGAGACAGTTGGCTGAACATACATACTCAAGAGACAGTTGGTTGAACAAACATATTCAAGAGGCAGTTGGTCGAACATACGTACTCAAGAGGCAGTTGGTCGAACATACATATTCAAGAGGCAGTTTGTTGAACATACATACTCAAGAGACAGTTGGTTGAACATACATACTCAAGAGGAAGTTGGTTGAACATACATACTCAAGAGACAGTTGGTTGAACATACATACTCAAGAGACCGTTGGTTGAACATCCATACTCAAGAGGAAGTTGGTGGAACATACATACTCAAGAGGCAGTTAGTTGAACATACATACTCAAGAGACAGTTGGTTGAACATACATACTCAAGAGGCAGTTGGTTGAACATACATACTCAAGAGACAGTTGTCTGAACATACATACTCAAGAGACAGTTGGTTGAACAAACATATTCAAGAGGCAGTTTGTTGAACATACATACTCAAGAGACAGTTGGTTTACATACATACTCAAGAGACAGTTGGTTGAACATACATACTCAAGAGACAGTTGGTTGAACATACATACTCAAGAGGCAGTTGGTAAACATTCATACTCAAGAGACAGTTGGTTGAACATACATACTCAAGAGGAAATTGGTTGAACATACATACTCAAGAGGCAGTTGGTTGAACATACATACTCAAGAGGCAATTGGTTGAACATACATACTCAAGAGGCAGTTGGTTGATCATACATACTCAAGAGGCAGTTGGTGTAACATACATACTCAAGAGACAGTTGGCTGAACATACATACTCAAGAGACAGTTGGCTGAATGTACACATTCAGGGTGTATGAAATAGGCACAAGGGCACCAAGTCACTTCGTCTTTTGCAGGAAAACATTTGGCATCAAGTAAATTAAACCACCTTTTACACCGTGACCCACTTCCCCGGCATCTCGTGGGTTCAAGGGCTGTGGAGGAAGCCCACCATGAGACCCTCCCTCAACAGCTCGAAGAAGGAAACACCAGGTCAGCAGAGTTGAATCCCAGATGATGGGCAAATCTACCACAACATCCCACTCAGTGCGCCAAGCAACAACAAAAACATGTGTGCAGAGTTAAGGCACAGAAGCAGGTCAGACCACTGCGACACCCAGACATGAGTGCACCAAGAAGCAGGAAACATAAGACATCTAGAGTTAAGCACAGACACAAAGCAGACCCACTAGAAACCCAACCCTGAAAACACCAAGAAGCAGGAAACAGCAGACGTGCAGAGTTAAGCCACAGACACAAGGCAGACCCACCAGAGACCCAACCGTGAGAGCACCAAGAAGCAGGAAACTGCAGACGTGCAGAGGTGTAGCACAGATGCAATTATGACCCACCAGAGACCCAACCCAAAAAACACCAAGAAACAGCAGACATGCAGAGTTAAGCACAGAACTACAGCAGACCTACCAGGCATGCACAGTTAGACCCAGGAGTCAACAGGCTGAGGTTTGGGATCACGAGCATCCAGCAGATTCACCGAAGCCCTGTTACTCCGGTTAATGTGCCTCTTATTTGTGTCATTCTGCAGGCAGAGGCGAAAGGGTTAAAAGTGAGAAAGCAAAACAGAGTAGGTTAGTACAGAAGAGAGGAGACAAATGCCAAAGAGCATTGAGAAGAGAGAAGGCAAAAAAGCACAAGTGAACGAGAGAGAGAAGAGAAAAGAAGGAGACCTACATCAGTAAACTTCCAGGAGAAAGATAGATACCAGAAAATGAGAGCGAGGGGGAGGGGGGTTGGGAGTGAGTGAGAGAATGATAGAGCGGGCGAGAGAGAGACAGGCATCAGTGACCTTCCAAGAGACATACAGATGTATCCGTGAAAAAAGAGTGAGAAAGTGGAGGGTGGAGGAATTTGTGAACATCCAGAGAGAAACACAAGGGCATTGGTAGATATCAAGGAGAGACAGAGACAGGCATCAGTGAACAACCATGAGTGAGAGAGAGAGAGACAGACAATCAGGAGAGAGAGGCTGAGACAAGGACAAGTGAGAGGGGAGAGAGAGAGAGAGAGAGAGAGAGAGAGAGAGAGAGAGAGAGAGACAAGGGCATTGGTAGATATCAAGGAGAGACAGAGACAGGCATCAGTGAACAACCATGAGTGAGAGAGAGAGAGACAGACAATCAGGAGAGAGAGGCTGAGACAAGGACAAGTGAGAGGGAGAGAGAGAGAGAGAGAGAGAGAGAGAGAGAGAGAGAGAGAGAGAGAGAGAGAGAGAGAGAGAGAGAGAGAGAGAGAGAGAGAGAGAGAGAGAGAGAGAGAGAGAGAGAGAGAGAGAGAGAGAGAGAGAGAGAGAGAGAAAGAGAGAGAGAGAGAGAGAGAGAGAGAGAGAGAGAGAGAGAGAGAGAGAGAGAGAGAGAGAGAGAGAGAGAGAGAGAGAGAGAGAGAGAGAGAGAGAGAGAGAGAGAGAGAGAGAGAGAGGGAGAGAGAGAGAGAGAGAGAGAGAGGGACACCAGTGATAAGAGAGAGAAGAAATAGAGATACAGCCACAGGCATCAGTTAATATCCAGGAAAGAGACAGACAGTCACTGAGAATCTTGGAGAGATTAAAAAAACAAGCATCTTGACTGTTAATACGAGTTAATGTACACAATTTCATCTGAAATGTGGTCACACACAGGCACACACAGCACGCCAGCAGGGTTTTAGTACACACGCTGAAATTGGACAGGAGCAATGGGGGCATCCATCTGAGTTCAAAGTACACAGCAGTAACCATAATGCAAACAGAGTCAGTGCAGGCTCAGTGACTGAC